>NC_052956.1:17669601-17969601 GCF_013358895.1 Oreochromis aureus | reverse complement strand
CAACCGTGTTAAAGTTACTACAAAACTAAATTAGGTGTAAAAATAACTTTTTCAAAACTGCAATTAAACTGAACATGAAACAAATTTTAAAACTGCATTAAAATAAAACCTAAATTCACACAGAAATATTGATCATCATCAACATCAATAAGCCCCACAAAGTTTGTGCAAAGTTAATTATTTACAGTTTGTAATGAAATATTCTAGGGGTTCCACATTTACCACTCAGAAGACGTTATATGAATACAAAAAGAGACAGTATTACTAGATGTCAAGTTTGGATAATAAAGAAGAAAAATACTTGTAATATGTCAATACTTTTTATACCTCAAAGCGTTCACATTTGTTTGATCTCATTGTGACTTTTTCAATGTTTCATGCCAGAAGATTGTCTCAATGAGGAAAAAATAGACATCCTGTTGCAATAATGTATATCATCTTTACTGCTACACCGTGTACTTCCTGCTGTCAAGCTTGTTTTTTTACCCCTCGCTCTTCTCTGCAGGACCCGGTGTTACAGGGACACTGGAGTGGTTGCTAAGGTGCAGAAACTGCTCAGCAACTGCCTCCAGTGCTGACTAAACATTCTGATGTCACTTCCCTGACAATCAGCTTAGCAACCAGTTAGAGCACTGGGTAATGGCTTTGCACCAGCGTGCCTGATGTGTTGTCCATATGCCTTTGTCGTGACATACGGTCGGAGAAACACACTCAAAAATGGACTCAAGTGTGTGGTGTTCTTTAAAAAAAAAAATTGTTTAACCAGTGAGATTATTAGGCAGCTATATGGCTGATGGTATGTGTTATTTTCCTAAGGTTTCTAACAGTAATGGCTTCTCTAAGAAAACATTAATTCTCTTAATGCCATGAAAAGGTGGTCCTGAAAACCTGAAATCTTAAGCAAAGGCAAAGGTTAAACTGGATCATTTCTTCAGCAGGGAGAGAAAATATGAGTGTGCAGAAGGGTGAGCAAATATTTTCAATGTAAAAGCCATTTCATTTCAATTTGGGACTGGTACAAACATCCCTTTGTTAACCTTCAAGCAACAAAGACATTGTCCCTATACACCAACCTTTATCTCTGACAGATATTTTAAAATATTTATATATAATTAATTATGTTTTAAGTAATTTTATGTAAAAAGGAGTTAAAGTGATTTCCATCAACTGAACTGTTTTCTGAGAGTTTAGAATGAAGTATCTGTTTCAAGGCTTCTGCAGCATGCTTACTACTTTAAGGCTGTTAACCATAACTTGACTGCAAAACATCAGATGCAGTGATTAAAAGTTGAAAATTGCAATAAAAATCTGAGACAAACAACCAATAGATTTTTCAATTATCTGTGCCACAACAAAGGGCCAATTACTGTAAAAAACTATAAAAAGCTGAAATAAAAATATTTTTACAATTTAAAACATCACTACAGCAGATATAAATATACAGCCGGAGTTATAAATGACCCCAGTTTGAAGGTTAAAGTCATATTTTTTTAAGTCTTGCTGCAGTTTAAATAACTTCCATAAAACAACAAGATAAGAAGCAGTAATTTGTATTTTTTTTTTAGTCCATCTTCAAACCACTGTAGTTTAACCATAACAGACCTAAAGCTGCTAATCTCCCAACGAGAGATTTGCTTTACCGGGAAGTATATAAGCCAGCAGTGGTGTTGAACTGATACAGCTGTACATTTGATTGTCACAGCAACTTCCCATTGTGGGTTGTGAGTCTGCTTCTCATTGTGAAAAGAAAAACTTACATTAGCTGCAAAAAGTAACTAAAAATAACCACATTTGCATGATTATTTATTAAATAATGATAAATGTAGTTTATAATCTCTATCTGTATGTATAGCTAAAGATATACAAAGGCCCACTTTAACTCAGGAAAAACTCTGACATATATATATATATATGACACTGATATCAGTGTGAACATAATATACATCAAAACAGCAACAGCAAGATAATTACTAGTTTTAAACTACAGTCGTGACAGGAAGTACTCACATTTTTGCACATGCGCAGAACTAATCAGGTTTTTGGTATAGATCAGGTGGGGACACTTCTAGAAGGACAGTTAAGTCATATATGAATCAAATGAGCTAAAAAACCACTTCACGACACACACACATGCACACAGAGTAGACAATCTGTCCATATATCTTTGGTCTATTTCTGTCCCCTGGCGGGTTATTTTAGGCCACTGCAGTTGCTAAGCAACCAGACTGCAAACCAGGCGGCAGAGGAGGATCCCATCAGCAGCAGACAGCTTGTCCTCTTTCTTTCCTCCCCATCTCCACATCCTCCTCTCTGTCTCACTGTCCTTTTATTTCCTGTGCTCGATTCCTAGATCTCCCTCCACATCTGCCTACTTCCTCTCTTTTACTCTGAATCTACTTCTCACCCATTCATTGGATGACGAAGCCGTCAAAAGAAAGAGACAGCACTTTAGCCTACATACCCACTTACGCTCAAACAGTGTTTCCGTAGATCACATTCTCACACTCAGTTCATTCATATCAATATTTACACTTTCCTGCTGACACACTGATGTTCACAAATTCACACCACAATGGACTGAAATTTACAACAAAAAAGGTGGCCAATCCAAAATAATATATCTCACCAAGATTATTATTAAACTAAACCAGATGTGGGTAAACCTTAAGTTTTTAAATCACCGCCACCTGCTTTGCTGATCCTTCAGAGAGGAATAGGACCAACTGCAGAGCAAGACAGTGAAGCAGCCCACAGCATGAATTACTAACTGGAGAGATACGGGGTTAGAACGATGCACCCTTAAAATGAAACTGAAAAAAAATATGGTAACTGAAATAAATGTACTGAAAAGTACTGGAAGTGAAAAAAAATGACAGTGAAAAACAATTAAAACTTTAACTGACATATAAGCTGTACTTTGTATTTTTTGTTTTTGCTTACTATTTATTTATTTTTGTTTCAATCCATTTTTTTCAGTTTCAATTTGCTGGCACTGTTTTGGTGTCTGGGGGCTCGCTTGAGGGGCGGGGATTCTGACCCGCATGTATGGTATACATCATAGACACCACTAGTGCTTGTCTCTTTCAATGACTGCTTCAGTTTCAGGTGGAGCCTCTAAACCGCTGGTAAGTAATCATTTTTCGTCATCTTTCTTTGCTATTCCACTGGACTGGACATAAGTTTAGTTTTCTTAGCTACTTCTGATGAAGTTGTGGTAAAATACTAACATTAGTGTATTGTTGTAGCAAGCTAGCCTGCAGTTAATATTTGCTAAATTTAGGGATACCCGTGTCTCTTTAGGAGTTGGAGGCTAGTGTTGTAGCAGCAACACAAGATCACATCAACAGGTTAGCACAAAGTGTTCAGCATATCTCATACCGCAGTGCAGCAAAAGCAGTCTCATGAGCGCTGGGAAGGACAAGCCCAGATCCCAAAACAGACCGTGCAGGAGATGGCTAGGTTAGTAATTGCATGGGAAAATTATACTTTTAATTATTTTGATTGGTAAAAGTAAAAAAAAATTAAAAAAAAATCTGCATTTTAAAAAGTTATCTATGCTTCTCACATATAGGTCATTTCCAGGATTTGTTTTACCCAAAAAGTGTGTGTGTGTGTAATGTAGACACTAAAGCTGTTGCGCCAGAATGTCACAGGAGGATGGTTCTTTAGATACAGCGAGTGAGTCAGATACCAAGGACACAAAGATGAAGCAGGTCTGATCAGCAACAGTTTATTCCCGAGGCGGACAGTAGAAATAAAACAACCCAAATACTAAGAAAAAAAGTGTAAAATGTTCTTCAGATGCTAAAATTCCCACAGAGACTAAAGAAAAGAATTCTAAAACCCGTAAAAATACAATTTTCTACATGCACTAAAATCCCCTGATGTAATTTTCCACAACCCCAGATGAATGTTGACTGCATGAATGCATGCCGTCATTCACCTCCTACATCGTTCCCTCGCGCACCTGGAGACTGCTGGGAGCACTGTGAGAATCATGTTCTTTGATTTCTCCAGTGCCTTCAACACTATTCTTCCCTCGGTCCTGAAGGACAAGCTGGAGAACTCTGGAGTGGACCATCACCTCACTACCTGGATTTTGGACTACCTCACCGACCGACCACAGTATGTGAGGACTCAGGGCTGTGTGTCGGACAGGGGGTCGTCTGCAGCACGGGGGCCCCACAGGGAGCGGTTCTGGCTCCGTTCCTCTTCACCATCTACACTGCAGACTTCTCCCACAACTCCACCCAGTGCTTCCTGCAGAAGTTCTCTGATGACTCTGCAATAGTTGGCCTCATCACTGATGGGGACGACAAGGAGTACAGAGGACTGACTCAAGACTTTGTGGACTGGTGCCAGCTGAACTACCTCCAGATCAATGCCAGTAAAACCAAGGAGCTGGTGGTAGACTTCCATGAGGCACAAACATCCTCCACTGCAACCACTGAACATCCAAGGTATGGACATCGAGGCTGTGGACAGCTACAGGTACCTTGGTGTTCATCTGAACAACAAACTGGACTGGACTCATAACTCAGACGCCTCTACAGGAAAGGGCAGAGCAGGCTGTACCTGTGCGGAAACTCAGGTCGTTTGGAGTGGAGGGCCCACTCCTGAAGACCTTCTATGACTCTGTGGTGGCCTCAGCCATCTTCTATGGTGTGGTCTGCTGGGGAGGCAGCATCTCTGCTGGGGACAGGAAGAGACTGAACAGGCTGATCCGAAGGGCCAGCTCTGTTCTGGGATGCCCTCTGGACCCAGTGGAGGTGGTGAGTGACAGGAGAATGGTGGCTAAGCTGTCATCCCTGTTGGACAACATCTCCCACCCCATGCAGGACACTCTGACAGCACTGAGCAGCTCCTTCAGTGGGAGACTGCGGCACCCACGGTGTGGGACGGAGAGATTTCGCAGGTCTTTCCTCCCCACTGCTGTCAGACTCCACAACAAAGACTTTTGCAGCTGATCAAACACACAAACCCACACATGTGCAATAAGACTGCTATATGTGCAATTCTTGTGTAATTCTTCTTCTGACGAAGTTGTATTTTTGTATTTTCCTACTCAGTTGTATATAGTATTTGTATTTGTATTTTATTCTATTGTATATATTATTCTATTCTATTCTATTGTATATAGTATTTTATTTTATTTTATTGTATTTTATTGCATTCCAGTGTTTTCTAATTTCTGCTACATAACTTTGCACTTTTGCTGTAACAAAACAAATTTCCCACCTGTGGGACTACTAAAGGTCATCTTATCTTATCTTATGTTCATTATGGGTCCACCAGTAGGCCAGAAATTTTTTCTCCAGAGCGGGGTCCACGCCAGCCTCGTCCCAGACAGACGAGGAGGAGCCTCCTGTCCCCCTCTTGTTCCTTAACTGGCCCATCACATCCCAGCCCAGTTTGCATTCTGCAAACAAATAGGGGCCAGAACAATTGTCCCGGAAGCGGCCCTGGGTTATAGCCATGGCGACCCTCTCCCAATATGGCTGCACCAGGTGAACAACAGTAGAGACACTACTCACAAATGCAGGCAGAAGTATACCTCTGCCCTGCTGCCAATCACACGCGTTGTCTCCTACTGTCGCCGTTCCTGCTGCCGGGACTGGGTCGCCACGCCACGCTGACCAGTTCGTCTTTTTCACCTGGCCTTCTTGTGTTCCCCTTCATGTCTGGAGCCTCTCTCTTACAGTGCTCAGCTAGCTTGCTTTTAATAGGTCTTTAAACAGCTGAAAGGCCACCTCTGGATACACATATACCTCAGCAGGTGATCCCTATCAGCTAATTGTCCCATGCCCAGCCAATCCACAGTGGATTAAAACAATGTCAAATAAAACACTAAAAATCATGCAATACAACAATTAGAATAAAACCATGCAATAAAAACTACACTTGCAAATAAACACTAAAATCAAAATAAAACCAACATAAAAGATAAATACCAAGTTCCACTGTGTGACATCTGTGTGTGCTTCAAAGCAATTACTGTTAAAAGATGTGTAGTTTGTTCTTTTCATTTTTCAGAACTCCACCATAGGCCCGCCTCAGAAGATGGATAAACCCAGCATTTCATGAACACTGTGATGGAGACCTTTGCTTTGTGTAATGTTAGAAGTACTCAGATAATCCTAGGAGGCTCTAGACTTTTACCTAAAGACATTATATTCAGTCCTGAATAAAGTTAAATATTTATATATATTATATATTATTATATTGAATGACTCCGAATAACTTTATGATAAAAAAAACACACTATTGGCAAAAAACAGTGAAAGAATTCCAGATCAGAAGTTTTTAGTTCAACATACAAGTGACAACCTTTGACCTTCATCAGGTTTTATTTAATTGTGTCTGAGAAAACATCTGACTACATTCAGTGTTTAAAACAGAAGTTGTGCAAGGTGCAAGGATCAGCACCTTTCTGAAACACCAAACTGAGGTACTGTTAATCTTGATATATGGTGACACAGTTACATGGGTGATTAACCCTTTTGACTTTTTGTCTTTAACTTTATCTACAAACAGCTGCAGCTGCACCGTTGTACTCTTTTGATCAGTTTTGGAGTTGCTACAAAGAGTGAAGATATAAGATGATTTGTCTGTTGCCACTGGGTGATGCTGAGGTCTCAATCTGAGGGCAGCTTCTGTAATCACAAAGAGAACAGAATCATCACAAACTGAAAAAGTTTATCTCTAAAATCTGAAATAAAGCTGATCCTTCTCTGTTCTCACACACTCAGGATCTGAAGTTCTTCTCTTACATTTTCAGTCCTACAGCTTTGCTGACAGCTGACATTTGAGCTGTTTTTATTTTTTTCATTTAAAGCCTTATATACTAACAGATTTTCCAAAATAATGTTTACCCTTGAGTTGTTTGTGCTTTGTAAATGGAGATCTGCAAAGATGAGATGATGGACCAGGTTTCAGTCCTGGTCCAGTCTGCTGCTGCATTCTGGTCACCAACATACGGGGGCATTATCAGCAGTGTTTGAGCTGCTGTCTGGGTATTGAACAAGAAATAATAATGCTTCGAATTATTTCCCTTAAAGGATGTAAGCTGTACAGAGTACTGCACATGTGACTTTGTGTAAATACCTCATTAGTAATAATTCAGACAGTTTTTTAACCTGAATTTTTGCAACAAACTCAGTAAAAAAAAAAATACAGAGTCAGTGCTAAAAAATTAATCAGTGGAAAAATTAAACATACATTGTAACTTAAGCTGCCAAACGGAAGTAGTTGGTTTCAGTACATAAATATTGGGCTTTGCTATTTAATCCGCAAATGGCTACCTTATCGTGGTGGAGTGGTTTGTGTTTCCCAGTGATCCCAGGGGCTATGTTGTCCAGGGGCTTCTGCCATGGCAAATTGGTCCTGGGTGAGGGACCAGAGAAAGAGTGATTCAGAAGACCCTTACAGGGCTCTAGAGGGCAACCAATTTGGTCGCAAATGCGACCTAATTTCTCAATGGTGCGACTAAAATCAAATCTTAGGTTGCATCGGTGTGACCAGCCGTTCGAGTAAAAAAGAAAAAAAAAAAAAGTCTCAGCAACTCTGAAAGTCTCTGTGTGGCCAACAGCAGACAACATTATGCCCATATCATGGCCTAAACCAATCATGAAGGTGCTGCTCAAGCTGGGCATACAGTGTGCGATTTTTTCAGTTGCGTTATTTAGCTCCTGCTCAAACTGTGCGACTGAATCGCAGGAGTTAGAAGTTCATAGGTCATGATGCATGGTCTCACACTATACGGCCCAATGCTCTGATGCGACCTGCATCTATAACATGAAGCTGATAACACAAAATCTGTCTCTCTCTCTCCCTCTCTCTCCCTCTTGGTCTTTCACTCGCACAGACACACACACCGCCACCATCAACTTTGCTAAATTGCTAATGTAAAAACATTGGCCAGGCAGCTGCAATTGAGCAGCAATGTCCATCCAACTGTTTTCGTGGTTGTGGTGGTCATGATAATTTTGTGAGGTCACATCGAAAAGCCTCGGATGAGCTTGCCAAAGTTATACAAGCTGGGCATCCATCGCTTGTGCCCAGATCACACGCTGCACTGCCATGCTACTCTGACTTTTTCACTTCCATTTCCGTGTTTGCACGTGCACAGTGTGAGAGGTTGTGTTGATACTCTCACAAGGGGCGACAGGATTTCAAACAGGTTTGATTTCCTTGCAACTATAAGATTGATGATCGGGAGCTGATCGCGCAAAAAAGGGAAATAAAGTTGGGAATTCCCACAATAATCCAATAGCGCACGGCGACATCTGCACATTCCGCCAATTTGCTAATGTTCTGCCAAAAAAATCCTAGGTCGCACCGGTCGAACTCTGAAAGTCTCTGTGTGGTCAACAACAGACACACATTATGCCCAGACACACATTATGGTCTAAACCAATCAGAGATAGTCAAGGGCAGAACCTCTCAGATCCCCATGCCCAAGGTAAGATGTTCAGATACTGAGATGTTCAGTTCGAAGCCTTTGAGGCACTTTTAATTTTGACTTTCTTTTTATTTTATATATCTTGAGATATTTTAATTTTAAATTTCAGCTCAGTGAAGCACTTTAAGCACAAGAACTTTTTCAGTAATGTATTTTTCGGACTATAAGGCACACTTAAAATCCTTTAATTTTCTCAAAATGTGCTTTATGTATGAATTCTGGTTGTGCTTACTGACCGCGAATTGATTTTATGTGGTACATGGCTCTCAAAAATCTGCCAAAATGTTTTGATGGATTGTTGGAGCATTACAGCTACCATAGTCAGGAGCCTCGCAGAGTAATATGTACCGTGCTTCAACATAATATTACCGTATTGTGTGTCTATATGGGTTAACGAGTGACGGGAGAAGGGACCCGGAGATCGACAGACGGATTGGTGCTGTGGCTGCAGTGATATGGACGCTGTACCAGTCCGTTGTGGTGAAGAGAGAGCTGAGTGTAAAAGCAACGCTCAATTTACTGGTTAATCTCCCTCACCTATGGTCATGAGCTGTGGGTAGTGACCGAAAGAACGAGATCATGGATACAAGCGCCGGAAATGAGCTTCCTCCGAAGGGTGGCTGGCCTCTCCCTTAGAGACAGGGTGAGAAGTTCAGCCATCCGGGGAGGGGCTCAGAGTAGAGCCGCTGCTCCTCCGCATCGAAAGGAGCCAGTTGAGGTTTTTCAGGCATCTGACAAGGATGCCTCCTGGCTGCCTCCTGGGTGAGGTGTTCCAGGCATTTTTCACTGGGAGGAGGCCCCAGGGCAGACCCAGGACATGCTGGAGAGATTATATCTCTTGGCTGGCCTGGGAACGGCTTGGTGTTCCCCCGGAAAAGCTGGAGGAGGTGGCTGGGGAGAGGGAGGTCTGGGCTTCTCTGCTTGGGCTGCTGCCCCCGCAACCTGGCCCCTTACAGATGTGGCAAGAAAACAGAAAACATGCTGCTGTTTGCACATATTTAATAATCAGCTCTGCACAGGAGCTGAAGCAGAGTCCAGCCTGATGCTCTTACAGTATAATACTCGTAATAATAATACAGTAACGGTAGTTAGTGACTGAGCAGCCGGATGCTTTAATCTTGATTTCTTTAGTCAAATCACCTGCACAGATAAGCTAAATGAACTTTACAAAACGAGTTTTCCCGACAGCCGAGTGCTCATCTTAGCTAGCTAGCTAGCTAAGGACATTAGTTATAGATTAGCTTACAAACACATTTAACTTACCGAAAATCGGGTCCTTCTGTCGGGTAGTCCAGTTTACTGAAGAACACATCAGGCTGTCAGTTTGAAACAGTCGGTAACGTAAACATTGAACCTCTCAGTATCTGCCATTCCCGAACAGACACATACAAGTTTGTCCGTGACTGCAGCCTCTAAGTCATCGTTATTTTCTACAGTCATTGGTCAGCACTATAATGTATACAAATACATGTAGGTCAGAATCCCCGCCCCTCAAGCACGCCCCTGCACGCCAAAACAGTGCCAGCAAATTGAAACAGAAAAAATTGGATTGAGACTGAAAAAAAATGGATTGGAACTAAAGAAAAAAAATTGTAAGCGAAAACAAAAAATGTAAAGTTTCAATTAATCATTTTTTATTATCATTTTTTTTTACTTTCAATACAAGATTTTTCAGTATATTTATTGCAGTTACAATATTTCTTTTTAGTTTCATTTTAAGGTGGCATCGTTCTAACCCCATAGTGAGACAGCTGATTACTGACCATTATTTATTATCACAAAAAAAGAAAACTTAAGTGCCCATTGACCTCACTAGTGTTGGCTGAACAAACACTATTTTTTTAGGTAACACAGTTCTTTATTCAGTAATCACATTACAGTTCGCAATCAGTTATGTTGTTAACTTGTGTTACTCTGTGCTTGAGTCTCCGCTACCGCTTGCGACAGAATCATCCAGCCACAAAATGGACTCAGCAGATTCAGCGGCCTCGACCCCCACTCTCACCACATTGGTGGCAATGCTGGAGCGTAATGAGCAGATGTTTACCAATATTCGAGGTGAGCTTGCAAACCTCACACAGGTTGTAGCCCAGTGAACACCTCTGGCGGTGAATCCACCCGCCGCCGCACCACCGCAGGAGACACCAGCTCCAACCGTAAGTGCCACAGCACCAGCTCCTACACCTGTTCTATTAGACAGATTTCTCCCTACACCAAGAGCTTTTTCTGGAGAACTTGGTAAATGTGCTGGCTTCCTCACTCAATGTTCTCTCCAGTTTCGTCAGCAGCCACAAGTTTTTTCTAATGATGGTGCTAAAATTGCTTATATTGTACAGTTACTCCAGGATCACGCACTGACAAGGGCGCAGGCAGTGCTTCACGCTACCCCTGAAATGTCTTTTTCTAACTTTATTGATAAGTTTAAAAGTGTGTTTGACAAAGAATCCACTACAGCCACCGCTGGGCAACGCTTACTCACTCTCATCAGATAAACTCAAAAATGAACTGATGCTTCGTGAATTGCCTTCCTCTTTAGATGCCCTTATGACTCTGTGTATTCGAGTGCATGATCAAGTACCCGCGCACCGGAGTTCACATGCACGCTTGGGTTATGAACCCCTGGGACTTCATGGAGCCTCCATAGCGACTTGTGGGCCATGCGAGTCTGACCTCGGTGAAGAGGAGGAGGAGCCCATGTAGCTGGCACGCTCACGGCTTTTGCCCATGGAACGCCAACGCCGTTTCACCGCCGGTGAGTGCGTTTATTGCGGCCGCAATTGCCACTCGGTTTCCACCTGCCTGGCACTGGCAAAAGGGCGCACCCACCAGTAATAGAGAGAATACTGGTGGGCGATCTGTCGAGTGATAATTTTCTCCCCAGACTCCTCTTGCCTCCTAGGCTTTGTGTTCAGACTGTCTCCCATTCTCTCTCTGTTCTCGTCGAATTTCATTGACACCTCGCTCGCCGCTAGAGACACTGCCAAACCCTCTTCGTGTTCATGCACTGTCAGGTCAGCGTCTACTCGACATTACCCATGTTTCAGAGCCGCTCTCTCTCTCTCTTTCGGGTAGTCACACAGAGAGAATTTGTTTTTTGCATTCAAGGCACACGCTCACCCTGCTACTGTTAGGCCACCCTTGGCTTGTGCTCCACAACCCACACATTGACGAAAAGGATAAGGAATCCTTCGGCCAGACGTCTCAACTCCCGGCAGGCCAGGTGGGCTTTGTTCTTTACCCGCTTTGATTTTACTATCACCTACAGGATCACGGAATGTGAAGCCGGACCACCTTTCCCAGCAGTTCTCCACCACAGAGGAGGAATCGGACCCGAGCCCATCCTCCCGCCTGCGTAATTGGGGACGTGTCATGGGAGATCGAGTCGCTCATCCAGGAGGCACAAGAATCTGAGTCGGATCCAGAAACCGGCCCACCCAGCAGCCTCTTCGTTCCTAAATCTGTCTGCCCTCAAGTTCTCTAGTGGGCTCACACCACCCGTTTCTCGTGCCACCCGGGGGTCCTCCGCACCATATCCTTCCTCTGATGCTACTTTTGGTGGCCCACTATACAGGGAGTGCAGAATTATTAGGCAAATGAGTATTTTGTCCACATCATCCTCTTCATGCATGTTGTCTTACTCCAAGCTGTCTAGGCTCGAAAGCCTACTACCAATTAAGCATATTAGGTGATGTGCATCTCTGTAATGAGAAGGGGTGTGGTCTAATGACATCAACACCCTATATCAGGTGTGCATAATTATTAGGCAACTTCCTTTCCTTTGGCAAAATGGGTCAAAAGAAGGACTTGACAGGCTCAGAAAAGTCAAAAATAGTGAGCTATCTTGCAGAGGGATGCAGCAGTCTTAAAATTGCAAAGCTTCTGAAGCGTGATCATCGAACAATCAAGCGTTTCATTCAAAATAGTCAACAGGGTCGCAAGAAGCGTGTGGAAAAACCAAGGCGCAAACTAACTGCCCATGAACTGAGAAAAGTCAAGCGTGCAGCTGCCAAGATGCCACTTGCCACCAGTTTGGCCATATTTCAGAGCTGCAACATCACTGGAGTGCCCAAAAGCACAAGGTGTGCAATACTCAGAGACATGGCCAAGGTAAGAAAGGCTGAAAGGCGACCACCACTGAACAAGACACACAAGCTGAAACGTCAAGACTGGGCCAAGAAATATCTCAAGACTGATTTTTCTAAGGTTTTATGGACTGATGAAATGAGAGTGAGTCTTGATGGGCCAGATGGATAGGCCCGTGGCTGGATTGGTAAAGGGCAGAGAGCTCCAGTCCGACTCAGACGCCAGCAAGGTGGAGGTGGAGTACTGGTTTGGGCTGGTATCATCAAAGATGAGCTTGTGGGGCCTTTTCGGGTTGAGGATGGAGTCAAGCTCAACTCCCAGTCCTACTGCCAGTTTCTGGAAGACACCTTCTTCAAGCAGTGGTACAGGAAGAAGTCTGCATCCTTCAAGAAAAACATGATTTTCATGCAGGACAATGCTCCATCACACGCGTCCAAGTACTCCACAGCGTGGCTGGCAAGAAAGGGTATAAAAGAAGAAAAACTAATGACATGGCCTCCTTGTTCACCTGATCTGAACCCCATTGAGAACCTGTGGTCCATCATCAAATGTGAGATTTACAAGGAGGGAAAACAGTACACCTCTCTGAACAGTGTCTGGGAGGCTGTGGTTGCTGCTGCACTAATGTTGATGGTGAACAGATCAAAACACTGACAGAATCCATGGATGGCAGGCTTTTGAGTGTCCTTGCAAAGAAAGGTGGCTATATTGGTCGCTGATTTGTTTTTGTTTTGTTTTTGAATGTCAGAAATGTATATTTGTGAATGTGGAGATGTTATATTGGTTTCACTGGTAAAAATAAATAATTGAAATGGGTATATATTTGTTTTTGTTAAGTTGCCTAATAATTATGCACAGTAATAGTCACCTGCACACACAGATATCCCCTAAAATAGCTAAAACTAAAACAAACTAAAACTACTTCCAAAAACATTCAGCTTTGATATTAATGAGTTTTTTGGGTTCATTGAGAACATGGTTGTTGTTCAATAATAAAATTATTCCTCAAAAATACAACTTGCCTAATAATTCTGCACTCCCTGTAGCAAAAGATGCCAGGGAATTTTTGTCAGCCTGTTCTACATGGGCTCAGAATAAACTTTCCAACCGTCCTCCGTCGGGCCTTCTTCAGCCTCTCCCCACGTCGGCTCGCTCTTGGTCGCATATCTCCCTGGATTTCATCACTGGATTACCACCCTCTTCCGGTAATACTACAGTTCTAACCATTGTCGATCGTTTCTCCAAAGCAGCTTATTTCGTCACCCTTCCGAAACTTTCCACTGCCTTGGAGACGGCCCGGCTTGTCACCACCCACGTGTTCAGGCTCCACGGGATCCCTGAGGACATCGTTTCGGACAGAGGGCCGCAGTTTACATCATGTGTGTGGAAGGAGTTCTGCTACGCTCTGGGCACAAAGGTCAGTCTCTCTTCCACAGAGCAATGGACAATCTGAGCATGCTACCCAGGAGCTTGAGCCTGCCCTCCACTGCGTCTCTTCCCATAACCAGTCGACCTGGAGTGAACAGCTTCCGTGGATTGAGTACGCGCATAACAGCCACACCTCCGCCGCTACAGGAAAGTCTCCTTTTGAAGCATCCCTGGGATACCAACTGCCTTTGCTTCCTGCCATCAAAGGTGAGCACTCCGTTCCGTCTGTGCAAGCTCATCTCCGCAGGTGCCACCGTGCCTGGCGTGCGACTCGGGCCGCCCTACTCCGGACTAAAGAACGGAACAAGGCGCTCGCTGACTGCCATCGGACACCTGGCCCTGGAGTATGCTGTGGGACAACAGGTATGGCTGTCTACTGGCTTTGTGCCACTACGGGTTGAATAAAAAAATACTGTCACCCCAGTTCATCGGCCCTTTTGCCATACATGGCATTGTCAACCCCGTGTCTGTTCGCCTCAAGTTAGCGCGCAACATGCGCATTCATAACGTGTTTCATGTGTCCTAGATCAAGCCCGTGCTCTCCAGCCGTTGTGCGCCCTCCCCCCACCCCGGCTTGTGGATGGTCAGCTGGTTTACAACATCACCCGCATCATGGACTCCCGACGCCAGGGTAGTGGCTTTCAGTTCCTGGTGGATTGGGAGGGCTACGGGCTAGAGGAACGTTCCTGGGTGCCTCAGGCGCCTATCCTGGATAAGGGTATGCTTCGTAACTTCCATCGCAGGTATCCAGGTAAGCCTGGTGGGTCTCCGGGAGGCTCCTGTTGAGGTGGGGGTACTGTCATGGTCCCCATGTCTGCCCGGCCGGCCCTGCAAGGATACATGTGTTTTTGTTTTGCTCTCTCCCTCTCCCCTTCGCTGCTCCGTATGGGCGGAGCTCAGGATAATTGTGCGAGACACGTTAGTGATCCTCTCTAGCTTTTGTATACGTAGCTTGTGTAAAATCCGTGACTTTGTGTAACCCGCCTTTCCAGTGTAATAATTTTCCCCAAACCTGTGACCTTCCCGCTGTGTGGACGTGTGTGTTGGAGTGAAGGAGGAGAGGAGAAGTGTGAGAGAGCTTTCCCCTGGACCTTTCCCTTGGACACTAGGATCCCTGGATTTTCCCCCCACTGTACATATTCTGCACTTGGTGTTTGTAAATAAACTCTGTGTTTGGAACTGAAAAGCCGCTTTGCACTTGAGTCTCCACTACTCCTTGTGACAGTTATAGAGTTTTAATATGTGTATTTAATATGTGTAAAATGGCAGATAGAAGTAAAAAATCATCAAGCAAGCCTTTTCTCTTTTGGTCACTTGACCTATTTAAGTTAGCCCTTCAGGGAAGAGGAAAATACTGTAGGGGTCTACAGCTTTTGAGGAATGGAGAGGTGAAGATTACTTTTATTTTTAATGCATGAAATGAAAAGAGTGAAATGCAAATTGAATCCAGGACAGTAACAACAACCCAGTGCTGCTAACACACAACAATAAGCAAGCATCTGCACAGACAACAGGCTAACATAAATGTCACAAAGAACTCAGAGTGATGGTGAAGCTGAGTGTATGCCAAGCAGCCAGAGCCTGATAATCAACAGGTGACTACGGCAGTAATGAGCTGTCAGGCTTGTAGCATTTTAGCCTCTACACAGAGTTGTATGGTAATCACTGTGAAGTACTCTTTCAAGTGGTTGTCAACTTTGTGTTTATAAGTAAACACTAAAAGACAGACCGTGTGTGTGTCCAAAACACATTGGAAAAACAATTTGTGTCAGTGAATGGGTCTGTCGCCTAAGATTTGCACTGTTAACTGATAACTATCCGACTTTGTATTTCAGGCCATGCTATGGAGTAATTTAATCTACTTACATTTATACAGTGCTTCTCCAGTCTTGCTGAGTACTATAAACACTTTAGACTACAAGCCAAATTTTAACCACACAGTCAAACAGCACTTTATTCTATACATTTCAAGCACTTTATTTACCTCATATCAATGGCTTTGGACTGCAGGAAGAAGCGGAAGTACCCAAAGGACACTTCAGTGAATAAAACTCCCGCAAGGATTCAAGCTATGGCCCTTCTTATTCTTAGACAATAGTGCTAACTATCTGCCACTGTGCTGCCACATGCAGTGAGTAGTGCAAAAAAATTGAATCAAATCAAATCAAATCACTTTTATTGTCACATCACATGTGCTGGTACACTGGTACACCACTTGTGGGTGAAATTCTTGTGTGCAAGCTTCAGAAGCAACAGTGGTGTGCAAAATACAACAAACATAAGATACAAACCAAATATAAGAACAGGAATGTGAGAATTATAAGAATAAATATATTTACAAATATAAGAATGTATGCATATTACTAAATATGTATACATATGTATATATATGTATGTGTGTGTGTGTGTGTGTGTGTGTGTATACATATATATAAAATAAAATATACAGAGGTCAGCAGCATGACTATGGTGCAAAAGAAATGGCATATATGTACAATATGGAGTGCATAAATGTGGAAGTTCTGGTAAGTGAAAGTGAGGTGATTATAAAGTGTTCAGCAGTCTGGTGGCCTGATGGAAAAAGCTGTCCCTCAGTCTGCTGGTTCGAGACCAGATACTGCAATACCTCCTGCCTGACGGAAGTAGTTTGAACAGTTTATGGCTGTTCAAGAGTCTTTGATGATCCTCCCCGCTTTCCTCAGGCACCGCTTCTTGTAGATATCCTGGAGGGAGGGAAGCTCACCTCCAATTATCTGTTCAGAACACCGCACCACTCTCTGGAGAGCTTTGTGGTTGTAGGCGGTGCTGTTGCCATACCAGGTGGTGATGCATCCAGTGAGGATGCTCTCAGTGGCAGAGCAGGTCCTGAGGATGCGGGGACTCATGCCAAATCTCTTCAGTCTCCTGAGAAAGAAGAGGCGCTGCTGCGCCTTCTTCACTTTTTTGTTCGTGTGAATAGACCATGTGAGATCCTCTGCCAAATGTACAACTAGGAAACGGAAGCTACTCACTCTCTTCACAGCAGCACCGTTGATGGTGATTTTGTTGTGTGCTTCTCTACTTCTCCGGAAGTCTACTATCAACTCCTTTGTCTTTGTGACGTTGAGAATGAGATGATTCTCTCGCCAACAGTGTGTCAGGGCGCTGACCTCCTCCCTGTAAGCCATTTCATCACCTTTGGTGATAAGACCCACCACTGTTGTGCTGTCTGCAAACTTCACAATGATGTTGGAGTTGCTAGTGGCCATGCAGTCGTAGGTGTAGAGTGAGTACAGGAGGGAGTTGAACACTGGTGCACCCCTGTTGTGCACCAGTGTTCATTATGACGGGGGATGAGGTGATGCTGCCCAGTCTGACCACTTGGCGTCTGTCAGACTGAAAGTTAAGAATCCAGCTGCAGAGAGAGCTACTCAATCCTACGTCCTGCAGTTTCCTGTCCAGCTTCAAGGGAACGATGGTATTGAATGCTGAGCTGTAATCTACAAACAGCATTCTCACATGTCCCTTTTCTCCACCTGCGAGAGAGCAGTATGTAGTGTCAGGGCTATCAGTGGACCTGTTGTGGCGGTTTGCAAATTGTAGAGGGTCCAGTGAGTTGGGTAGTGCAGAGCAGATGAAGTCTCCGACCAGCCTCTCAAAGCATTTGCTCACGATGGGAGTCAGTGCTTCGTACCTGCCACATTCTCCGAGGATTGTCAAATTGTTGTTCCACTCTGTCCCTGAACTCACATTTGGCTGCTTTAATTGTCTTATGGAGTTGGTAATTTGCATGTTTGTAGTCCAATGTGTTCACAGAGGCAAAAGCAGTGTTCTGTGCTGCCAGTGCGGTGCAAACAACAGTGTTAATCCACGGGTTTTACCTTTTCCATGGAGTAAATAGGTAAAATATCGCATTCCTGTTTTTTTTAACCCCACCACTGGCCCCAAATTCAAAAGAATTTGTGGGGAACCCTGTACTCCAGCCCAGCTTGTGAGACTTGGCTTCATCCTCTTCCTGAAATCAAAGACTTAGCTTTCTGGAGGAGAATGGAGTAGTGCAGCTCCACATGGAGATAACCTTGAAGCTAAAAGGTTTTTGCTTTTTATAGCTTTTGCTTTTTATAGGTATGGTTGAGGAGCTGTTTGATTGCACCTCATATATACCTTCAAAGAGAAACTGTCTGAATTTGTGTACTGTTATTACTAGTTCTGCATTCACTGCATACACCAGGAGAGATCAGGGAGGTGGCTAGAGGAATGTTTAAACCCATATTTAGAAGGTTATAAACACTCCATACTTGGTCAGAAACACAAATAACTTATTTTTAAACAAAATGCTGTGGAAATGAAATAAAACATTTTTTTTCACATGATTAGGATGTTACATATCGCTGTTACGCCAAGGGCACATCTTTTGACAGTCATCAAACTGTCTTTGTAAGCTGTAACATATGCGTATTGTAAATGCTGACAGGCACAGGCATTAGAGAAGAAAGATGATCTACTTTGTCAGAGCTCATCCTTAGCTGTGATTGGTGATTTCGGGAAAAGGAGCAGCACCTAAGAAATCTGTGGGCTCACAGGTTTGCTGGTGAAGTATTGAAAGCCTGTGATTGTATATTACCATGCAGAAAATTGTGGATGGCATGCAACCTATAAACACATGTTCAGCTTGCAAGAATGAATTTGCACAGCCTACTTTACATAAACTCCCAACTAGCACGATCTGTATGTGCATTTAATTGAATCATCCATTTCTTACTTTATCTTGCTCTTCTATCCTCTGCATGTTAGTAGCTCTTGTCAGTGGCGCCCTTCAGATGTGATTTTTTTACTATCTTAACTGATTAATAAACTTTGATATGCATTTTGGCTGCATCGTCTTACTAATGTGATGCAAATATATTTGAAGGGCAATAGCTGCTGTTAATAACAACAACGGATTTAAAGTCACCACATGATGGACATTTGTTGTACTTTATTACCCCTTTGACCTAACATCACGGGTGCTACAGCCTTTAGCTGCGCTGCGCTTCATCTGCAACTTCAACTCCGTCAGCGAGACTAGTTAAATCGTAGCCCGAAACATTGCCTGTTCACATCAGCATATCAACTTTAACTATCAAGTTTTTTCAATTTTATGTTTTGCACTCATATCATTCTAGAATTTTAATCTCTCTTAATGTTGTTCTAGTTGTAAATTTCATGATGTAAGTTGACCTTGTTTTCTGAGTTTTGAAAAGAGAAAACAAATAAAATATATTATCATTACTACGAAAGCTACAACATAATTTTGTGTTAGGGGGCACATGAACAGACAAACAGTCAACATTTTGGGAATCGCTGCATTTCAGGTTTTGCAGTGACCACCAATTACATGAAATTAACTTGTCCACTATTTTGGACATGTGACTCTTAAGGGTCAAATGGATAAGGCCCCAGTTGTACAGCACAGGAGACTGGTGACCAACCATCTGGCAACCACTTAGCAGTTGCTAAGTGAAACTGATCGCAAACTTATATACAGCGCTACACCAAAAACCTCCTTGTGAATGCTTTGCTCACTAGCAGACTGCCACAGTCTGTTTGCATAAAGGGCAGATTTTCTGAAAACACTTGCTAGCTACTCTCTGAGCTATTCTGCCGGCACCTCTGGCTCCTGTCTTGTTCAATAGATTACAGTTGGCATGAGTCAGGTTCCCACACCTCTTTTATGTGTCTCCTTGCCATCACTTCCTCTCTGTCTTCAAACTGAGACTTCCTCCGATTTTTCTCTTGGCTTTGCTCAACTCTTTATGAGAGAGTCAGATCTCAGGAAGTTAGAAAGAACAGCTCTATAAGGGAAACTTTGTTTTGGTCTGATGCCAGGGTGTGAATGGGGAAGCTGGCGACTGAGGTGGGCCTTTTTATAACAACATGACTATAGAATAAACTACAAATTTCTCACAGATTGACGAGGGCCACCCTGGGCTCCAGTAGAGCAAATGAATGGAGCCATTTTTCACATTTGTCAGTGCGCCCCAGGGTGGCTGTGGCTACAACGTAGCTTGCCATCACCAGTGTGTGAATGTGTGCGTGAATGGGTGGATGACTGAACGTGTAAAGCGCTTTGGGGTCCTTAGGGACTATTAAAGCGCTATATAAATACAGGCCATTTACCATTTACCATTTACCTGTCTCCTTGTGTACAAAATTTAAAAAAAAAATTAAAGACCATTTGAAAGTCTAAACCCTGCACTCGTCTCATTTACTGTACATGTGGTCAAACAACAATGTGGAAAGTAGAAAGGCCTGTAGTCAATGTAAATAAAAAAAACTGCAAGTTTAATTATTACAAACACACAGACTTCTGTGTGAGTGCTGGCTAAATAAAGCTCTCAACCATGAGCTAAGAAGCCAAAGTAGTGGTGGTAATGACAGCTGTAGTAAAAGAGGTGGTGGCTGTAATAATATCTGTGGCAGCAAAAATAACAGTAGTAGTACTCCTTCAATATGTATAATAATAGAAGCAGTGATGATAAAAGTGACAGAAGCAGCAGGAGCTGAACTGTACAAGGGGTACAGCTGAGTTTGGGTACGTTACTGTTTAAAGAGGTAAATGTTGTAGATTAAACAGTAACATTTATACAGTAACACATAATTACTGTTGTCACTCCATACAAGACAATTAGTATAAAACTGATGTAATGTTTCATAATTTAAATAACTCAAGCCTTTATTAACGGGTTATTTGTCAACATACTGCCTAATGGATTTATCACAGGGCTTTGGACACTGTCACACCTTTTATGGCTTTTGGAGAGTGTTATTGGAATAATAATACATTTTATGAGTAGGTGTAAGTTAATAGAATAAATAATTTCCTTATATTTAATTATTTAAAAATTTAATTACTTGTTGAATTTTATTCAATCATGAAAAATATATTTTAAAAAGGCTTTAAAATATATTTGGTTTGTATAACCCTAACCCCCTAACCCATGGGAAATTTAGAATAATAAAATACATTACATTAATAAATACACAGTACTGTGTGTTGTATTAAATAAAATGTTAACATTATATTTAACATGTTACGAATGCATAAAAATTCAGCTGTGTTATATTTTATGTACCAGAACAGATCAACACGTAAAATTTAGTAACAGTTTAACCATTTTTCTCTTTGATATTTCATAATTCATGTTTTAATATGAAGGTGCTTTCAGTGTTTTGGCACACTCATGACTCCAAACAAAATCTGGACTTTTAAATGTAATATTTTTATTTTTAGGTTTGTTGTACTTCTAGGATTCTTCTAGAAGTGTTAGGATATGCCGGCATTGTATTTGTACTTTTTGTAAATTTCTCTATAGTCAACAATTGAGACGACTGCTTTTGAAAAGATGTCAGATTTTCAAAATAAAACCCAGACTTAGCTATGTTTACCAGTTTGTAGTCAGTTTTTATCTTTTGTCATTATGATGCTTTTACGCTGAGATTTTCAACTTTAAAGACCTTAGAAAGTTGTTAAAAGTTATGAGGTTCATCCCAAACATGTCACATGATCTAAATACAAGCTCCAGTTATTCCAGGAAGCTTTAAGATATCAGATTTTAAAAATAAAAGCTTCTACACATGCATATTTGTACAAATTTGAGTTAGCAATCAGGCTTCGATCTTTTCAGTCAATCTATTTAGCTACAATTTTTAACATTCTAGCTTTTGTAGCTGTTATTCTGATAACATTTTTATTGTGAATTCTTCTGACTACAATAATCTTGTAGTGAAAATTTCACACTGTGACAGACATAACTGCTACTCTGATTCAGTTAGACTGTTTCAGTAAATACAGTAATATTAGTTATATTGTAGCTGCTCACCAGATCGTTAGAGGTGTCGTTCTCTGGTGTCTGGGGTGGTTCACCAGTAGCAGGACTGTTGGACGGCATGGCAGGGAACAGCTCGGTGAAACCAAGTTTAGAAAGATAAAAAAACAGAGCAAATCAAAACATGGGAAATGCCCTCAGAAGCACCAGGTGCAGCTTCATTCAACCTGTCTCGGTCTGTCAGACGATAACTCGCTCCCTCAGACCTCCCCCTCTCCTGCGGGAAGAAAGACAAAACACACACAAACACACACATAAGTACATGTACAGCTGGAGCATATTTGTCAGCTCTGAGTAAGGAATCATGCTCAGCATGTGACTGACATCTTTCTTTTATTGTTTTCTTACTTTCTCAGCTGCACACACATTATGGGTAAACTACAGGTATGGCTCTGTGAACTGTGCTTGGCGGGTGGAAGCAGAAAAAATTCAGTTTCTGAGCCTTGACATATTAACAGACATGCAGGTGTCTTCAGAGAAGTCTGCTGGAATCAGGGTAGCTGTCATCACTGCTGTCACAGAGTGATGGATGCAACCTGATGAAACTGTCCCATTTTATTAGACAAAGTGGCTGCATTCAGACTGCAGATAAGGCCAAATCAAAATTCTGACCACAAGCATGACAAAGATCTGTGTACTTGTGGTACCAATCGCACTGTATCCAACAACTATCAATACAGAAGTTTTTTTCAGTAATGTATCACGTTCTTCTTCCTATATGTCCTACATTTTCTGCATTTTTGAGGCATGTTTGACAATAATTGTTTATATAATTTTTTTGGTTATGACTGAAGAAAATATAAAACAACAAACAAGTCAGAAGAATTTTCCATAAATATCCATAACAAGTTTTATTCAATCTTACATTTTTTTGCTTTCATATTGCTAGTCATATTACTACTATCATATCACACTACTACTCATATTTAATGACATAAAGCAGACTCTATCATATATGGGAAGCATTCAATTTTGGTTTTTATTTGATAAACAATGAACCTTTTTCTAGGACATTGTGTCTCATTACTGAGCTCAAATGGTTGAGTGGAAGGCAGCAGTGAGAAAGGTGTTCAGTGGAGAGGCAACCATGTGTGACCTTGTAAGTGCTCGAACTCATATTGGCTCTCGTTTCATCACCCTCTCATCTCATCGCCGTCATTAACATTTTTTGTTATATGGAAGGTAATTAATGACGAAACCAGGGAGCAGGAACAAAGCAAAGCGAGCACAGGGACAGTTTTATAACCGTAGACGATGTTTTGAAGATAAAATCCTGGTTTTTTTAATAAACATATGGCTTGAAATGTGAGCTTAAAGGTTTTTTACCAGCTGTTTTGGCAGATTGTAGGCACTTAGGTGTATTACAGGGGTATTTACAAACAATTATTGGCAAACACACTTTAGCAGAATAACAAGCTATTGTGCGCATGTCTGATCACAGTTTAAAATTGCATGTAAGGGATACAAAAAACAGATTTTAAGATAGCAAACAAAGAAAGCATTACAGCTCTATTGACGCAGCTCTTCTTGGGAGATTAAAACACTGATTGCGATCACATTTCAGTCCCTCTATGTTTCAGCAAAGGCATTATAAGAGAGAGTCCCGGCATTCAAAGAATACCTAGCTGATATCTATGGGAGGAAGATGGAGGTAGAAGTATAACTAGGGGCAAAGTCAGCAAACTTTGTGTTTGTTTTTTTGTTTGTTTGATTTCTTTTTATCAGATTTGACTGGTGAGTATAGTTTCTGTGTCCCAGTGATTGTTGAAAATTAAGTTTATTATACATCTTTTTAGTTTATGGGCCACATGCAGCACAATTTGATCTCAACTGACCTGGACTAATAAAACCGCTGCATAATTTAGGTGTAAAGAAGTATTTTGAAAACATTCACCTGGGTCACTGCCAAGATTTTAAAAAGCTGAAACCTTACCCTTCACCCCAATCCCTTAAATTTTAGCAGAAAAGTAAAATTAATTGATTGATTTGCAAAATAGATGACACAAAACTTGAGATACCTAAAAAAAACCAAATTATATCGCAGCTTTTCCACATTCATTGAGTTTATGGTCTTTCCATTTGCAAACAGATCACAGTGGAAAAACACAGAAACCTTCAAATGCATAGTATTGCATGCTTGTATTCCTCTAAGTAAGCTTATTGCAATGGTTCAAAGTGCAGCAGAAAAGAGTGAACATCCTATACTAGTTCACATTACTCTGCCAATTTTAATTTGAGATACAGGCTGTCTAAATTATTATAAGGGTTACAGTCTAAACCTGGTTTAGATAATTGCTGTACAAAATTATCTTTATTATTAAAACGTACTTAAAACTTCTAGATCTAGAATGGCTTTCATTTCTATCTATTTTCACCCTTTTCTAATAAACCCAACATCGGGTATGGAAATGCATGTTATCACAAAAATGAAGAACTATTGACTTGGATGCATCTTTGGAAGTCCTGGTTTAAATAACTAATCTAGTGTTTGGAGGCACTTCATGGTTGCTGAGTGGCAAGATTTGCTTGTGGAAAGACACTGGTTTTACCTTGCCCTAACATGAAATGCCTTAAAACCAAGCCAGACATGCCTGTGACAGACACTTAAACACTGAAAGAGAGCCTTATTAGGACTGACTCTTCCCATCAGATGTCAGAATATGTCCTAGCATCTTCTTGCCTATCTTGTTTTTATGGCTAATAAGTTGTTATTCTTCTGTATCACAATATTGTTAAGTATAGTAAGACTAACACAAGTTATGTAAGAAATGCAAAAATCTATGCTCAAATGGTGATCAATATTCAGTGTTATGACCTCTTAATGCAAAAGTACTCTAACTATGGGTCATATGCTCGTGAGGCTTGTCAGGTCATAGAAAAAATACTCTGCTTTATTCTCCTTCAGTGCACTGAACTACAACTTACAAAATCAACAATTTTTTTTATTTAATATGAAATAAAAACAGCAACGGAGACCATAAACTCATGGGGAAAGTGTTTAGTAGTGTTATTTTTCCCATAGACTTCAATACATCTGGGTGGCTTTTTTCTCCAGGTCATTAAAAGAATGCAAATTTAAAACACTTCCACACTGGCTTCACTTTTGAAACCGGGGATAAACCAGTCTTGAGATCTGTCCTCAGACAGACCAGTTCTTGGGAAGTCGCGAGCTTAAATGAGTGACTTCAGTTTCGTTTTATTCTCTATTTTTCAGGAACCTTTCACAAGAGAAAAGCTTTCCTGTTACAGATTTAGGTACACACAAGATTAAATAAGCTATAAAATACAAATATATGGCAAGTAATAAAATCTGATATGCATGCAAAGCCTAAACTTCCAACATCTCTACTCTGACCCACAAAGCTACGGCTAGACTAATATAAACACATGAGCAGGGGAAACTGTTCATGTTGCGGTCTCCGATGGGCAGAGAAATGCCATCGTGTTGCAGGAAGAAGAGAACGAAAACAGATCAAACTTCATCAAAGCGAAAGCGTCCACATCACGAGGTTGGTTGCTAATATGTCAGTCTGTGATTTGGACTACTTGTTAGGAAAACATCCTGATCTTAACGGTTAATGTCCATAATGAAATCCAAGTCACATTAGTTTGGTAGAAGCTTTAATTTCTAAAAATTGTTCAGGTAACAAGTGACATGGAAATCATAAGACAGTGGCCAGGTCTCTTTTGTTTATTTTTCATCTCCTCTGAAAAAAAAAGGAGAGAAGAACTGAAACTGCGGTTTTGGAGTGTCCACATATAACACTAATTAAATCAGTACTGACTCTTGGTTTAATAAACCTCAATCACAGATTAAATCAGTGACTAAAGGGATAACCTGATCTTTGGGGATTACACCATACAGGATGGCCTCTGTTTCAGATAAACACCCCTGGATTAATGTGCTGGGTGTGAAGTCTGTTGTTTCTGTGCTTTTGTGAGTGTGATTTGTTCAGACAGGTGTCAGAAACTCATCCCAAAAAGGAGCTTTAAAATGTGGTGTTGTAGACCTCAGCAGTGATCTGGATTCGAGCACAGTGTGAGCGCAGCCAGTGTGTCTGGCTTTACTCAGGATGCATTGTACAGTATGTCACTCCTCATGCTCCGGCCTTACATCACCTACTGTAAAGACAACAGGCGGCGGGCCAGGGTTACCAGCAGAAACACGGAGTGGAAACTTTGCAGAAAAGGTTGTACAGTATCCACCCCGCCATTCCCGGGGGCTCCCTGCACAAACTCCAGGCTCCAACTAACTCCTCCAAGTCCTAAGTATTTAGGTCACACACACACCTCACCCTCCTATAGCAAGTCAATATACACTGATTTAAATTGTTCCAGTCTTCATGCCAGCAGTGGTTTAAATTAGCCCCTAGTCAAAGGCCCAAGCAGAAGCCTGCATTGGTGGGAGGAGAAATGGTTGCGCAGAGAAAAAGCTTCAGAGGAAGGTCAAGGTAATGAGAATAAGGCAGCGACAAGACAGGAACATAAGTGATAAGTGATTAGTTTTCACAATAAAAGCATTACATCCTATTAAAAAGATCAATTGCCTTGTTTGCAAATGTTTTTATCCTGTTATTAGTAATGTTTTACAAATCAATGCACAATGCTACTTTTCTTTAAGTGATGAAAACACTGACCAATTCTTTTTTTCTAAATTAGGTTTACAATTATGCACATTTACTAAACTGCAGCGCTTTATAAGTTATCTGTACTCACAGAAATTTTTCACAGATTTTGCAAATACACAGGTCATCTGAGGACAAAATACTCACAACACACCTCACCCTCTGGTGTAACATTTGACCATATGCAAAAAATAAGGTACTAAAACCATGTTCATAATTAAAAGAACACAAGGTGGGAAACATTTGTCATTATTATTAATATTTTGTGTGTTCTTAAAGTTTTCAGATTGAGATATTTACATTATTAAACGTATATGTTGTTGGAGAATGATGTCCAGTTAGATCGTGCATAGAATTTTGTAAAAGAAATTACATTTAAATGTATTATTAATATTCATATCATTCCCCAATCTCTATTTCTCAACTAATAAATTATATATAATTAACTAGTTTAATGTTTTAGCCAAATTTTGCACAGATATGAAATGAAATTTAATAATTACCATCACATTCAACATATAAACAAACACATATCAAATTATTTCAGCAGTATTGGGGTAAGAGGCCTTTCTGGATTCAAGCAGTAAGGGATATGTTATTTAAAACATGCCCATGGAACGCTTTGATGTTAATGAAAACAGAGACAGACAGATAAAGATAACAGAAGTATGGAGAAGCTTCAGATTGATAACAAATTAATTTATATTTATTTATATTTACTTTCTCATTTATGTATTATTTTTCTTGTGACAAATGAAATTGCATTTCTAAACATTGCCGACTTATAAAATTATCTAAATGTGGGACTTTATTTAGAAAAATGGCCACTTAAATCACCTCTTTCTTGTTCCTTTAGTTTTGTTTTATGTCAAAATTGTGTAAAATTCACTTATTCAAACTATTAAAATAAAAGATTTTCTGTCTTTCAATCTTTTGTGACATTTTTTAAGACAGTATAAATTGGGAATTGCATGGACAACGTAAAAAAGAAGCACTTTCTGTTTTTCTTAGTTTCCTGACATTTTACAAGCCCAAATATAACCAGCATACTCAAAATATAATAAAATACTGCAGATATCTTTGTAGCAAAATAACTTCCGTCAAATAAATTTTAAAGATTATAATAATGTCATATTGTGATTAAGTACCGTTAAGTAGTCAAACGCCTTTGTGTCGACTTTTATTTTAAACGCCCAATCCGGAAGTGTGGTGATTGCTCCTGCTACCTTGACAACGCGCAGTATATAACAATTAATATTGTGAGCGACCTCACGTGGCCTTTACCGGACGGCCTCTTATAACCGGTGTATAATCCCGGCTGGGGTGTTTGCGGGGCGGGCAGGTGGTGAAAGGCACGTGTCTGAGTGTGTAGCGACGATAAGCTTTACTGGGTCAGGTAAAAAACACACACGGGGGCGCGTCTCAGACCGAATGCACCCGTTAACCCCGGCATGCGCGCCCCCGCCTGCTTGTTCACGCGCCTAGACTCCGGCTCCGCGCGCTGATGTGTCTGTCTGCATCTGGTGAACGAAGAGGACGGTGCGCTCCGGTTTAACGTTACCTGCTGGTGGCTGCGGGGGGGCAGAAGCCTGGCGGAGGGAGCAGGGCTTGTACCCTCCGCCGGACATCGGTTAATAAGCATCCGTTATATAACGGCTGTCCGGTGGCGGTGATTTTCCTCCCACTGTACAAAAGAAGTCCCCAAGTTCACTCGCCCCGTGTACCGCTCCGTCTTCACGCGCACATCATCTGCTAAAACGGAACCGACGATTTGGCTCCGGAGCGCGCGACGACTTTAGGAGGTGACTATTAGCTAACTTAACGGCTGTAACGGGTGCCGGTGTGCGTTCAAAATGTAGCGTTTATATTTACCGTGTCGTCCGTCCCTCAGGCACCCGGACCCTCACGGTCGTCGCTCTCTCTCCTCTCGTTCACTCTCGATCTCTCTCTCTCACACCCACACACACTCAAACTCTCTCTCCCTCTCTCTCTCTCCTCGCGTTCAAACGGGTCTTCTCTCTCCGTTGCTGCGCGCTCCCGTCGGCGTTCTCTCTCACACACAACTGAATCTCTCCCTCTCTCTCTCCCTCCCTCCCGCTGACTTTCTCGAACTGCAGAGGCTGCGGAAGCAAGCCATTTCAGCCAAATATCGCGAGTTTTCTAACACGTCTGGTTAAGAAATGGCGTAAAAAAACGCCGTTTAATTATTCAAAACGCCGAAATGGCTTGCCATAAAAAACATATAGGAGACAGGTGTGTAGAAAATGAGCTTCAGTTCAGAGCTGCCTCGGGAGCCCGCTTTAACCTGTGCAGTTATTTACAGTGTGTTAAGATTCAGCTGGCTGGATGAATTTAAAATAAAATCTTCTTTATTTAACCAAAAAGTGGGTAAATTCCTGCATTACAGTAGCCGAAGAGGGGGGAAATTAAAGAAAATAGTTTAACTATTTCCAGTAGACAAGCTAAAAAAATTATGACTAAAGTTAAATATTATCCAAAATACTAGAGCTCAACTAAAGAGGAAAAAGTCCAATAAAAAATCAATAAAGTGCAATATAATAGCTTAATATAAAACAGTGAGCTGAAATAAATTGAACAATTTATATTAATAATTAAGGGTCAAAATAAAATGCAGTTAAATACTGTAAAAAGGTGATACAATACAGGAGGAAACTTAATAAGTAAGAATTTTAGCAAAATGAATTTTAATAAAATGCATATTTCTATATACACAGGAGGAAACATGGGATACAATCTATGTTATAAAAGTGTTTTAACACAGAAGGAATCACATGTAGAAGATGAGCCTGGCTTCAAAGTGCGGGTAAAAAGGAAGAATCAACATAAGGCAAAGATGGTTCTTTCTGTAGCTCTACATCATAGACATTATAATTGGTGCATTTTTGCTACGATGTTTATAGAAGCAGTCTTAAAGTAGTCTTGGCTTTAAAATTTCATTTGTGCCTGTCAGTGAAAAATACTCACAACAATAAAGGTATCACAATTACATACACTAATAGTGACACTACTCTATCATACTACATCATATCACCTTGGTTTGTTTAACAGATTTATAATACCTGGTATAAAAGGTTAAGGTTAACGTTACTTTATTTATACCCATAGGTAAATTTGCTTTACAGAAAAATGATACCATTTGGCATCCCTTCACAAACACACACACCCAATGAATCCTAACTAAACACATATTTAGTAATTAAACAAAACGAATCAAATCAAAAACAATTCTTATTGTGTTCGGTGACAGCAACAGGGACAAAGCTGTTTTTATAATGCTTTGTCCTGCATCTTTAAACTAGAAACCTCCGTCCTAAGGAAAGAAGCTGAAATTCACTCCGTAGAGGATGGGAACCATTTTTAAGAATTGATAAAGACATCCGTTGTACCTGTTTAGACTACAGGGAGGCTAAACGGGACTGTGACTCACCTGTCATACAACTGGACCATCTCACTATCTGATTCAGTGAGTTTTTTTCTGTGACAAAGTTCTGACCGAACCATGCCGCCAAACAAAAAGATAAAACAGACTCAATAACAGAACGATAAAACAAAGTTACAAATTTCTGGTCAATCTGGTAATGAGCAAGTTTCCTGAGGCAGAAAAGGTGCCGGTGCCCCTTTTTACAGACCGATTTGCAATTCTCATCCAAGTTCAGTTTTTCATTGATTATGGTCCCAAGATATTTATATGATTGCATTTGCTCTATTTTCTGGCCTTTAATAAAAGTGACTCCGTGCCCATTTTGTTGTTTACTAAAATCAATAACCATATCTTTTGTTTTAGATATGTTCAATTGGAGATAAGACTCCTCACACCACGTAACAAAGTCATCAGTCACTGGACCGTAGCTAGTTTCACCCTCTTTCAGTAAGCTGACAATAACAGAGTCATCGGCATATTTAATAATGAACCGGTTTTCATATCTGCTCTGACACATGCTTGTGTAGAGAATGAGTAATAAGGGCGATAAGAGACACTCTTGAAGAGAACCTGTGGAGGAGAACACTGGGTCAGACAGAACCCCATTTATTCTCACTCTGTGTGACCTGTCAGTTAAAAAATCAAAAATTCAGCCCACCAGGTTTTTCCTGATTTCAAACTGTTCTAAAAGTCTTTTAATTCAAATATGGGGCTGTATTGTTTTAAAAGCAGAAGAAAAATTGATGAAAAGAAGTCTTGCAAAAGTCCCTTTACTCTCTACATGTTTAAGAATCAGATTTAATAGAGTCAAAAGCGCATCTTCCACTCCTCTGTTGGGCCTATATGCAAATTACATTGGATCCAGCTGATGTTCAATCTCTTCCATAATCACACTTCTGATGATTTTTATCACAGCTGAGGTGAGGGCAACAGGCCTGAAGTTGTTTAGAACTTCTGGACGACTAGATTTAGAGACAGGAACCATGACAGCTTCTTTCCAAAGAGAGGCTCACATGTTGTATTTGCAAGGATTCATTAAAAATAACCTGAAATATATTACTGAGTTCTTTAGCACAAGATTTAATTAGGCGGCCACTAATGTTATCAGGACCCTGGCTCTTGTTCACATTAACTGTATGAAAGACCACATGAAAGACCTCTGGGTACTCGAGGAACTCCCAAAGTTTGTTCATGCTGTGTAGTTGCTGACCTCTAATCTTATTCCTGTTGAGTTTATTCGAACTACAGAAAGTGAAAAATACCATGCAATAAAACAAAATGGCCAGTAATGCTACACCGAAAATATTAGGTAATGCATAAAAATATGAAGTTGCTGTTTTTTCACTATCATTTTTATAGTGGATGCATGGGATGCACTCTGTGCGTGGATCCACTTTTCTAGCATTTTACATGTTTTTTTCTTACTGTTTAAGAGCTGTGCCGATGTCCTCCCTGGCACAATTCCAATGGGATTTTTTTTATTTTTATTAAATTGATTTTATGTTGAATGAATATTTCCTTATTTTTCTTTTTTCCCCTGTTCATTTACTGCTTTAATCTTATAATATTACCCACCAACCATTTTTATTAAGCTAGATTGACCCTAATGTAATCTAACATAATGGCTAGAGGGTAAAAATGTCTGAAAATGTGTGTTTTGAGCAATGATTTAAGTTATTATGGGTTTGAAGGATTTTTTTAGAGGTCTGCAGCATCGGATCCCCTGAAGTCTGCAGCCAGGAGAGGACAAAAACACAAAAGGACTGAAGATTTCAGGAGGGGGAGCAGAGATTAAGGAGGTCAAAGAGATGCTGTGGGGCAGGAACGTGAAGGGACTTGTAGTTTTGGAGGGAGGCAGTGTAGAAGGAGTTTCTTCTGCTTGAGAAGGACTTATGTTACAGTATTTCATGTAAAAACAAAGCTATGTGCAGAAAAGTCTAAAAAATAATGCTTATTTCTTACCTTTCTAATCACCTCATGATGCTTCTGATCCCCTTCGTGATTCGGGGGAACGATATTGGAGAAAAAATGTTGTTTTCTTGGGTGAGACGGCTTCACAGCGAGCTGCTGTACCTCTCTCTTGGCTGCTTATCTTCACCTGCAGCACCCACACCGACTTGTTTCTTGTTTGGCAGGTTACTTTTTCTGGTGTCACTTCTTTCTCAACAGGTGAAGTTCAGCCTGATGCAACACGTTGAAACCTGCTCACTCACTGCTGCGATGTGCTCTGTAAATGGAGAAAAAGTTTGGAGTTACCGGGAAGAATTCCTGCTCTGACAGGTGGTCTAATTGTCGTCCTATTTACAAAATAACAGCTGGATTGGACTGAAGAGCGTGTGAAAGGATTCCCAATGTGCCCATCTCAGCGCTCTCACTTCAACATTTTCAGTTTGCTCCAGCTGTTAAAAATATCAGCCTACTCCGAAAAATCATAAGATTTGATTAAGTAAATATTAATATCTACATTCGTTTTGCAGGTTTTATCATGAACCTAGAGTGATTTGTGACCTTCTTGCCCTTGCATTTTGCTGCTGGACAAAATAAAAGCTTTCCTGTACTCCTGATGAAGGTTGTTGTGTCTGCATGCAGCCCTTGCAGGCATTCGTTTACACATACCTCTCTTAAGGTCCTGCCACAGCATTTCAATCACGTTGAGGTCTGGACTTTGTCTGGGCTATTGCAACACCTTGATTCTTTTCTTTTTCACCCATTCTGTTGCAGAATAGCTGCTGTGCTTGGGTTCATTGTCCTGTTGCATGACTCACTTGGGACCAAACCTTAGCTGCTGCACAGATGACCTCACATTTGACTCTTCAGTTCATGGTTGACTTAGTGATTGTAAAGTACCCAGGTCCTTTGGCTGCAAAGAAACCCAAGTCATCACACCTCCACCTCTGTGCTGTGTGTTGTGTTGGTTCTGATAAGCTGTTTGGTTTTCACCAAATGTGGTGCTGTGCGTTATCGCCCAACATCTCAGTTTTCTTCTCATCTGTGTGTAAATTGTGCATTTCATACAAATCGCTGATTTATCAAAAAACTTTTTACCTGAATTTGTTCGTACTTTAGGAACTAATATAAGTCTCTCTGGCCATGTGTACGAATAAATGACAGGTCTTTAAAGAAATAGGCCTACTATAATACTGCTAATAATAATAACAGTAATAACTAAATCAAATGTAATTATTTTTAATATTGGCTTTTAGTCATTATTTAGAGTTTTCCAAACTACAGTAAGCCACAAACACTCCTAATTATAATAAAATGCATTTAAAGAAAATAACATACTAAATAGAAAAGTATAGGCTTTAAACTACACTACTTAATCTTCCAATTATCGAAGGCCGGGTCGCAGGGCAGCAGCTTAAGCAGAGCAGCCCAGACCTCGCTCTCCCTGCCAGCTTCTCCAGCTTATCTGGGGGAACACCTTGGCATTCCCAGGCCAGCCGATAGATACAATCTCTCCAGCATGTCCTGGAGCTACTCCGGGCCTCCTCCCAGTAGGACATGTCTGGTATGATTGTAGATTTAATCTCAACCCCTCCTGAATGGCTGAACTCTTCTTTCATTAAAAAAGACTTTTATCATTCCTTGATGCCACTTACAGTATCATCATGCTGGAGGTTGACAGATCACATGGTTCTGGCCTCCACCAGTTTTCTTGTAATCTGTTAATCTGTCTCAAACTTTTTTTTCATAGTCTGTGTCTCCTGTAATTTTAGAGTTTTTATTTATGTAGTCATTTATTAAATGGTTGTCACTGCCGTGAAAACACTTTGCTTTGGAAAGCTGTGCCTCTTCTGGCTTCTCCTTGGAACTCTGAACTCTCCTTTTTCTTGCGTTGGAGATGCAGGCTTCTCTCATACAAACATCATCACCACTTTCTCTGCTTCACCTGGAGGTAGTCCTTATATAGAAAGATGGGGACGGGGCAGTATGTAGCGAGTATGCAAACTGTATGACTGCACAAGACTGTTGGTTCAGAATGATTCTGATTTACTAACTTATGCGTGACGGTGAGAAAAAAAATAGGTCAGTATGCACGTTTCATAAATCTATGAGTGCAAAGTCATTTTTGGTGCAGGGCAGAAATGTTTCCACAGAATTATTAGTAAATGAGGCCCATTGTTCCAGGAGTCCTGTTGTTAGTTCAGAGGCAACTTTGCAAACTTCTCCTGGCAACCCTTTTTCTAATTGTACTTTCAAGATCTTTAACATTGAACGTGCCATCTCAGGCCTATAGAGTCTGAGATGTAGCTCTTTGGGGTTTTTTGCAGTTTCTCTGAGGTTGCTGTGAATTTGCTGGGACATCCACTCCTGGGAGGATTGTGGAGTTAACACAAACCTGAATGGACCAGAAAACAGATAAAAATCAGCCTTTAGAGACATGCAGATGATCAATTAATCAAGTGCGTTTGATTAGCAGCACCTGGTTGATATTTACAGTCTTACAGGGAGAGGAAGAGGGCGTACTTAGTTTGTCATAGGTCTTCAGATTGTTTTGTGAAAAGCTTTTGTTTTCACGTCATTGTAACTGAGGGATGTTTCAGACTCACCATGTCCAGCTCTAACTCTAAACTTATCAAAAACGACATTTTGAATTTTAGTCTTAAGGGTAAAGAGGCTGTCTGTCTTTTAAATCCTGGAGCTGGTTCCACATGAGAGGGGCCTGATAGCTGAAGGCTCTGCTTTGAGAAACTCTAGTAACCACCAGTCTGCAGCCTGACAGTGAAGTGCTCTATTAGGACATTAGGAAGGCTTGAACATGTGATGGGGTTTGATTTTTCAGGACTTTATATGTGAGAAGAAGGATATCTGATCCCTGTCAGCACTCTTGCCTCATCATTTTGGATCAGCTATTTCAGGGTTTGTTTGTTTGTTTGTTTGTTTGTTTTTAGAACAACCTGATAAAGGGATAGCAAAACTCCAGTTTAGAAATAACACAGCAGCGTCATTTTCTATGAATAAAAGAAGCAATATTAGATCACCAGCCCAAGATAATGAAGTCAGAGCTGTTAACACAACTGATACTGGGAAGTTTTACTTTTTTATCCACCATTTTTATTGTGATCTCAGGTGTTTATTGATGACGCTACAAGCGAAAGCGTGATAAACAATTTATTCCGAATGTTTTACATCCCTGCTGTCAACTGAGAATCTTTAACTTCTAAAAAGGTGTGTTTTCAATCCAGTTATAAATAAAACTGCATAATATCAAACGAAAATGTTCAGTTTTTGACCTGATTATGCTGCGGGTTATATTTTAAATTTACAAAATTTCAACTTTTGCAAAACAAATGTCAAAATGGGTCTGAATACCATCAGAAGCAGCTGTTTAGAGACAAATATGCAATATTCATCACATCTGAAATCAAAGCATAAATTAATTTTTTAAAAACTAAATTGAAAATAACAAATATTTTCATAATCTTTACACTGAATTGTTTATTATTCAGTCCATATGCTGTCATAAAAAAGCAACAGGGAAACCTCTGATAGCTAAACTACAGAGCATTTTTATCCATATGTAATGTGTTCAAATAAGCAAATATTTGATTGTTTTTCCCTGATAAGTGACCTACATATTTAGTAAGCTCATTCATTGATAAACTGTCAGATGTAGGAGACTTTATTTTATTATAAACATTTTAAAAAATTGATTTTGTCTCCCGATGAGGACTTTAATCCTAGTTTGACCTCTGGGAAGAAGAGGCTAAACTGATCTTTATACCACACAGGGTCACAACAGCTCTGGGTGTCTATGAGTGTATGAGGCGGTGTACTGCTGGATGGGGGGTGGGTTATTTATAGCAGTCAGTGAGGTCACCAACAACAGACAGCCTCAATGAGCTGTATTCAGTCTATAGTTTAAACCCCCCCCCCCCTGCATACGCTCCACAGAGTCATGACCTCTGAGGGAAGCTCCTGGGAAAAGTGCTCGCTGCTGATCGTTACTGATGAGGACACTAAATCAGGGAGAGTTTAAACATAAAGGCAGTGGGTGTACTTACAGAACCTTGCGCGCGCGTGTGTGTGTGTGTGTGTGTGTGTGTGTGTGTGTGTGTGTGTGTGTGTGTGTGTGTGTGTGTGTGTGTGTGTGTGTGTGTGTGTGTGTGTGTGTGTGTGTGTGTGTGTGTGTGAGATCCTTTTGGTGGAAATGTTGGACTTTTTTGGTCAGACTGCAGCTCTTATTGTGCTGCCCTCACATTCCTGTCATTCTTTAAATGGCTGACGTTTGAGAGCCAAAGTGGTAAGAGAGTAACTTTTACTCAGCTTTGACTCTATTTAAATATTAATTAACTTTTATTACAGACGTCTACTCCATTACATTTCACAGGGAAGCGTCTGGATGTTTTTGCCTCTTTGGGTATTCAAATTTGGCATCAAAATGCCGAAATTAAGCAAGAATAGAGACAAATTGCTAGATTACGTAAATGTGTGCAAATGTTAGGTTGATATTTAATTGTTCTGTTAATCCTGTAAAGCCTGAACCATGAAATAATTGCCAAAAAACTCTTTTTTTGGTAGGGGTAGTGTTTGTTGACAGTCCGAATGGCCCAGGGGAAGAAGCTGTTAGTGAGTCTGGAGGTGTGGGACCTGATTGACCTGAGGCGACAACCAGAGGGCAGCAGGTCGAACAGGTGGTGGGCGAGGTGCGAGGGGTCACCTGTGATGGCCCTGGTTTTCCTGAGACGGGAGGAGTTGGCGATGGCCTCCAGCGGTGGCAGAGGGCAGCCAATGATTTCTCAGGCAGTGTTAATTACCCTCTGCGCAGCCTTCCTGTTCTCATGAGAGGAAAGCGTAGGATTTCTCATTTTCCTATAAATGTAAATGGAAGCTAAAGTTTGATTTTACGGTCCCTCTACTGTATTCCTCATTTTCTGTTGCTTTCACTCTTTAGTCTGATACTGAAATACAGAGTAAATTTTTAAACATGAAGCCATTTCACACGTCAGATCTGATCTGGGGTTATTGCCTGATAAATGTTGACACATAAACCAGTCCAGTAACAGGATAAATATGGCACTCTTTAAAGCCACTTTTCATAAGAGTTTCTTTTACTTGCAACACATTTACTTCAGTAAGACTCCAAATACTGGGCTTGTTTAACAGAATAGTTTAATGTTATCAGCATCTAAAGCATCTGAAGAGGTTGACGCTCCAACAACGCTTGTAGCATAAAGAACAGCTTTATTACTTTATTACAGCTTTAAAACAGGCATTTCAGCCTGTGGCCTTCATGGTATTCACTTAAATGTAAAGGTTTATTTTGAGTGAGGTAAAGGAGCTTTTATTTTTATAGCAACAAGAGTCAGATTAACATAGTTTTAGAGTAAATATATCGCATGCTTCAGCATCCCCACAGTGCTGTATATCACAACTGTTTGTAAAGTACAAATGACTCTTTTTGTAGGTTTTTTTTATTTGTCCACTATTTTTTTTATGTATTCATTTTTCTCATTTAATTCTAATTCACTTTTTCTTCCTGACACTTGTGCTGCTGTGATGTGTGCATTTCCCCAATAAGGCATTAATAGTCTGCTTAATTTACACCTGGTCTTGTAACCCACCTCCACCTAAACGTGTCTTTTTAATTCTATATCTGACTTGATATCGATTATTATTGATGTCTGCTGGTCTCCTCATCCAACGTATGCACATGGGAAGTGAGAAGGTCCCAAAATATATTAAAATACTATATTAAAGAATTTTTGCAGTGCTTCTGGATAAAACAAAGATCTGAATATTCTTCTCTATTTTATTTTGCCCTGAAATCCTAAAGTGGTATATATATATTTTTTTTTAGGTTAGTGGGTCATCTAGGCTAAAATAGATGATGCCTTTGTTTTTCTTATGACCCAGAACTTCATGTGAATGATTAAAAACACTCTTCTCCATACACCTCACTTCTCAGGTTTCTCTGGCCTATAGTTTATTTTTCTGGTGGTTCTCAGTGAGTTGCTGCAATATCCACAGGATTTAGAAAAGCTGTAAACCAGATGAGGGTAGTCAAGGAATTTTACAAATGGATCACTTTCCAAGAATACAGCAGAGTGCGGTCTCCAGCTTGTTTTACAGATTTATTACATTAGATATGTTTGTTTTGCCAAACTGCGCTGCAGAGAAGACCAGAAGGGGAATCGAGGGCTGAGATCATGGAAGAGGTAATTATACATACACTTTGGAGCCTTGCTCGTCCTCCAGAGATCAAGACCAGCGCTCGCAGAGACCAAAGAAACTCCTAGTTTGATGTTAAATATTATTTATTGCAGATCAAACACAGATGCACACTTACCACTCACACCATCAGCTCCAGCAGGCTCAGAGCTGAAGGTGTTTACAGCTTCATGTCAGGACGCGCCTGACCTGTCGCACTCAATTTCTCTCACTCACTTACTTTCTCACACACACATACACGCACAGAAACGTGAGCTCATATATTTATTAACTCACTCACACAGTCAGTCAATCATTTGGCAGACTCGAAAAGTGATAATCCCAGTCGCAGTAAGTCAGTCAAACAACCTGGAGGGCTGATGAAAGCTGAGGGAAACCGATCTGAAAACGTATAAAACAGTAAAGAGAACAAACCAACAACCTGTACAGGTGTTTAAAAACATGCTGCGGATAAAATAAAATATCTTTGGATTTGAACACAGACATAATTTTTGGGGTTGATGGGCGGGGAAGTTCAACTCCCGTAAATCCCCTGCATTTTGGAGGAAGCTCTGAAAGGCAGTAAAAAGTAGCAAAGGATTGGATTGTTTTGAATATTTTAAATAAATCCCTTCTGCTGTCTTTGATTTGAAGTAAAGTTAAAGTAAAAACAGTTTCCTGTGTGGTTCAGTCAGAGCAAAAGGGACTTTTTCTCCCCTCTGTGTCTTCTCAAACTTTCTGACTTAAATCAAAGCACTTATAAACCTTCATAAGAGGCAGACTTCATCTTGATGATGTGAAAGTATCCAGATTTTCACATGGAAAAGCAAAAAGCTACAGAAAAGTCTGGCAAAACTGCTCATACACCAATACACCATGATATTGGTGTAAGTATTTCCAACTTTGCTACTCTTTAGTAAAATTGACCCTGTTGAAGTTACACACACTGCAGTACCAGGATACACAGGGAGGTCTGAACACCCTGAGCTGCTATCATTACCGGCAGGTTTCACACACAGACTGTATAGAAAGATGGACAACATGCAGCAGTCTCTGAGGGATTTGATTTGTGACCAAGATCAGCCAGCAAATCAGTTCAGAGGCACGGAAGCGGTTCTTAAGCCTTGTGTTTTTTTGCGTTTGAGCCATCTTCATCTTCATTTTTTTGGAGCTAGAAGTCACCATATTCAGATGAGATGGTGCGCTGTATCCACAGACTGTATGAGGGCAATTTAAACACTCATACCTGCCACTTAGAAAACTTCGCTTGGTAAAGCTGGAGCACAGGTTTCTTTGCACAGGCTTTTAGCACAGTTAACAGCACAGCAAGCAAGGTTAGCAGTGCATAAAAATACCCCCAATAACACCAAACTGAAAGGCTCAATATAGTTCAAGTAGGTGCTTTATTGAAATGGTACCCCATGCACTGTCATAAATGGGTATGGTTGCTATAGAGAATAAAAGAGGCTGTAAACATGCTTATTTCTGCTGTGAAGTTGGAACTGCAGCTTTTCAGCCATCTAGACAGAGCAGCTGCAAATAATGCTCAAGTAGAAGCCATAAGCTAAAGATTTCCCCTTTTCCACAATATTTTCTTGATTTTGTACAATGGAAGAAAGCAGTGACACGATGCCCATCTTTTACATACAGCCTGTGTTTTTTATATTTTGTTTTTAGACACCAGGACTTTAAGTCTCCACTCTGCCGGGCTTGACGCAGCAGTAGACATCCCATTAAAGCTTATCGTCTCAGCAGGACCCGACGACACTCGTACACGCAAAAACAATCAAACCGAAAGAATAAATGGCAAAAACCCCAACAAATTAAAGCAATAAATACTAAGCACACAGTGCCAAATCTTAAAACTTTACAGCTCGCCTCTCGTCTTTGACTTCTTCTCTTCCTCCACCTCATATGTGACATGCTTTATCTCCTTCCTCATCCTGAAGCTTTCGTGCTCTTTACACCTTTACAAACATCTTTCTTCTCACTTACTCGAACCTTACTCGTGGCTTAAAAAAAAAAAAAAAGAAAGAAAAATGCTGAGCGCACACACATGCTACAGTACAGATCAGTAGGTTTCAGATTCCTCATTTAGCTATGCGTGATCAAATCAAAAATAATCAAAACAAAAGTAAAATCACAGTGAACAGACGCACACAGAATCACAGCTATACATCAGTAGTGACCCAGCGGCCGTTTGGTGTCCAGCATCGTGATTGGTTGATTTGGAAGAGGAGCTCTTCCCCTCCCCGTCGGCTAAAAACGAATATCTGAAGATGTACTCAGTCAGTCTTCTTTGGCCGTGATGAAACATGACTCCACCTGAGGGACAGGCCAACCAATGAAAAGTTACCGAGGCATGTAGGAACGGTAAAGCGCTGACACACGTTATCACTTTGTGCTCTTTAATCTGTTCGGCCGTGATTCATCTGCTTATGTTAACCAATTACAATCTGCTAAATCATTCATTGGTGTGTGTCAACATGCAAACTTGGGTGAGGAATAAACTCCTGGTGTGTGATCTTGTGTAATTAGTCTCACAAAGGTTTACAAATGTGTGCGTAAATTTTGATGGCCCACAAATGCACGCTCCAAACCTTGCAAGCATGATGTCGTGCATGAAAATCAGGTAATATGACAAGAAGGGCACCTAAGTATCAACCATATATATTTAATTCTGTGTAGTATACTGGGATATTTATCATTAGAGCTATTTTGTTATATTTTTTAACTAGCTGAGCAGCTGTTTTGTCTGTTTCCGGTTTATAAACAACAGGGTTTTTTCTAGTTAATGCAATCTTGTCATTTGACTCTTGGAAGGAGAGCAGAGTACCAAACTTCTCCTTAATTTAGCCTAAAAACCACCAAGGCACGACTTTTAATTTGTTAAACCCCAAACTTCAAAAATGGATTTTAGGTGTTCCTAGAAATAAACATATCCTTAAGGTGTCATTTGTTACTATGGATGGATGGATGATTTTGTTTAAAACAAATAAAAATCTGTGACCTCATTTCAAATGCAATAATCTTGATTTGTGCCACTTCTTTTAGTTAACAGCTGAACATGAACTAAAAATAAGATTTGAAAACCAAAACTGCTCCTGTAGGAGGATTTTGTTGGCCGCACACAAGGTTTTTCCTCAGAACTGCTTGATTTGTTTTCTGAAGCGGCACCCATCCTGTCGAACACCGGGGTGTGTTTGCCTCTTTGATTGCTTCTGCATGAAGCAAAATTAAAACCTCACAAAGCTGACCGCGAGGAACCAGAAACAAGCCATTTGGAGGCCTGTGCAAACAAGTTCAAACACATAAACAGCTCGATTGAGTCATCAAATCAACCCGTTTTCCCCCATAAAACATGAACGCGGCATCTTTCTTGCCTTTCCTTACATTTCCTTTTTTTGAGGACACCGGACTGAGTTTGAAAAACTGCCTACACAGCCCTGCTCTTCTGCTCTAGAATAGTTCTGATTATCATGCAATTAACAAGAGGAAATGCATGAAAATACTTACTTTTAACATTGTGTCCTGTCAGCATTTTAACCTGCTAAACACACAGAGAAAGAGAGGGAGAACAATTCATTAGTGCACAGCAGAGCAGTCTGAGGCTAAAACAAGTGCTAAAGGTTCCTGCCAGAACCTGTAATAAGAAGCAGAGCAGCTCCTAGCACAGAAACATAAAAGAAGCCCTTACTTAGCAGGTGCCACACAAATTAACTCCAGAGACAAAAACTCTACTGTAGACAGCTCTAATGCAGTAGTTTTATTTATCCTCCAAGACTTAACTGTGGCCTCCTGTTCGTCTCTCTGTAGGGGAGGGGGGTTTGGATTATTATCACAGGTTAGTACTCTAACGAGCTCTCAGGCCGAGACCAGGAAGTAGTTTCACCACTTCTCCTCTGCAGGCGGTCCCCTCATAAAGAGGAGGGGCTCCATAAAGCATGGCTAATGAGACGGCACGCTAACGAAGCTTTCTACGGTGCAGGCGAGCGCACCTGGAGAGGGGAAGGCGAGCAGGAAAAGCTGCGAGCGCGAGCGGATTTAAATTGTAAGCAGGGAGACAGCGATGGGATCCACAAATTAGATTTGACTCCATCATCATCAGAAAAAGTCGAGAAACAGAGCAGAGCTTAATATCTTTTATCTGGAATTGCTCATGCTGGCTGTATTTCACTAGAAGACATAATAGTGCTGTATTACTATATCATGATTAAATTATCTTGATAACTTCTTTCAACAAAATTTCCTTTCCTCTGCACAGATCAGCTATTTGCATCCTTTTAACAGTTGTGGAAATAAATACACGTAATCCTTTATTACATCCAATTTCCAGGCACGTTTCAGAAGGAAATATCGCCCTTTTCATTCCACTTAACTCAACTGTAAAACACAGCTACTCTGATTTTCTATGCAAACCATATGAACAGATGATAAAATATGATGCATTACTGCAGATTAAAGGCCTTTTTCCAGACAAGCATGTGTTTTCAGTTTTGTGGCTTGTTAAAATTGTTCGGATTGGAGTTATGTAAAAGCACCGCTGGGATTTATGTGAGGTTACCAGCATGAATACAGGCCCCAAAGGAAGAGAGCTATGCAGGCCCGCGTTTGCATGCTGTGCCTGTGTACAGTCACCAGGGGGCAGTGTCAGAAATAAGTGGATCGAAGATTTATGTGCTCAAGTTGGTTGTTCAAGTTTAGCCCCTGCAGGGAACTCCCACTCTTTGAACTTTAAGATAGTACAGAATGAATGGGTCTCTAAGGAGCTGTAGAGCAAGTATAAATCATGATTTTTATAGAAGGATTTTTTAAAAACTAGATTCTATTCTAGTAATTCCAGTTCTATTCTTCTTTCTGTGGCTCTTAGAGGCGTAACAGCACCATGAGCCACTAAAATTTAGATTTCAGGCATGAAGCAGCACAGAATTCGCTTCTACATAAATAGAAGCTTCTGATGTGGCAGTACTCTTCCAACATCTAGTTATTGTCTGAAAATGAGCGCCATTAAGGGAGTGTGTCCGCTTCTAAATTTTTAAAAGACAAATCAGTTTATGGACAAAATTTGCCTCACTGTAAAAGAAAAAACTTGCAACTTTATGCAATTTCGGGCATTTTACAGAACCTGGATTTCTTTTTGGTTCATGAAGAAGTTTCACCTCTCAGCTGAGAGGATTCCTCAGCTGTAAAGAGAGAGGGAGTCCCAAAGGTTTACCCCTAGTTGAGGTTGTCCTCACGGTCACTGTCAACATAATCGTTAAGGGTGACATGAGATAAGGTGTGAATCAAAGGTTTGGGTCGTTATAGTCACAGGGCCTTAGGTGTGAATCCTTTATGAGATGTTGCCCCACCCTCAATGTGTGAATTGAAGTTGAACTGAACTGGACTACAGGTGACTGAGGCCATGTCCACACTAATACGTTTTCCTTTGAAAACGCATCTTTTTCTCTCCGTTTTGGCGTTCCGTCCACACTGAGACGACGTTTTTGGTCAAGGAAAACTTAGCTTTTTGAAAACGCTTTCCAAAGCGGATACATTTGAAAACGCCATTTTCGCGTTGCAGTGTGGAAAGCGTAACTGCAGGCTTTCGGAAACGATGATGCATTTTAGTCGTATGATGCAGTCATGTGACCAACTAAACTAAGATAGCGGAGGCATTATACAGCAGTTGTTTTGTTTGCTCTCAGTTTTGACAGCCATATTAAAGATTAATATCAGTTTGTACGTGCTCCAGATAGCTTTTCAAATTCTTTAATTCTCACTCGCTTTTGCAACTTTGTACTTTTGTGTTACTCGCAGCAACAACTCCACCTCATTGTAAGTTGATTTAAAAAACTTTCCTCTACGTTTTGCCACGACGTTTCAAAGAGTCGTAAAGTAAATAAACGGCAGACAGAAACAACGCAGGTCGAAGCATCTTACGTTTCACGCACGCGCAATACAAGAACGTAAGTGTTTCGGTCGTTCCAGTGTGCATGAACAACTGTTCTGAAACGACTGAAAACGATAGTGTGGATGCGGACCGTTTTCAGACTTAAACACTGTTTTTGAATGTATCCAGATAAGTGTAGATGCAGCCGCTGCTCAATGACCTTAGTAACTAACATGATGGAGAGGTGAAGCAATGTCGCTCAGGACTGCCTCCAAGGTGACAACCCCACTAGGGGTTAAAAACCTGGACTCTCCATCAGTCTTTATAACTTAAGAAGCTTCGTGTAGATAAGATCTTCATAGTAGATCGAGGCGCGGGTCATTCCAGTCACAGGGACCAAGGCGTGACTCCTTTGTGATAAGATCTTCATAAAGATAAGAACTCCAAACTTTACTATTCAAGCCAACTTTTCAACCAACCAGCATTCTACCTCAATCGACATCGGCCTACATATTGTTGGCTTTTTGTAGGAAACATGCAACTCCAAAGCATTTTATGCTGGTTTAACTGCCACAGGCACTCGCCATGCATATCCCAACCACTACACAAACAGACGCCACATAAATCCCATAACATAATGACCACCCTGAGTCTCGCAGTGCTACAAAAACAACAACGAAAGCTTCCGAAGACTTGAAAACCTACATTTTTATCATCTTTTGCAAGAATAACCCATGGATTAATACTGTTATTATAATATTACCTTCTCAGGATGTTGAGAACACTTAATATAAATAATATAAACAAGTATAAAAAGAACATTTTGAATCAAGTAGAAATTATTAAATCAGTCTAATTAAGCTGTATGATTGCTTCAGTAATTGCACTTAACATGTATACACACATCTGTCTGCAATATTTAAAAGAAAACAAAGAGTCAGAGGTTCAGTCACATCTGAGATGGCAGAGTAAGATCAGCTAAAAAAAAAAGAAAAAGTCTTTGGTTTATTTCCAAAATGATTTTTTATGGTTATAGCTGCACCCGGCCCATTTAAAGTAGATTAGGAGGTGATCTGAGCTGCCAGAAAAAGGCCTTTCACATTTTAATCTTCATATATTATTTATTTAATGCATTATTTTGTTTGCAGTTGGTTTTGCATGATTAACTTTAATTTTAAAGCATCATGTATCAACTTTTCCAGCTAAATATTCTGGCTGCTAATCTCAAGTGACTCACGTTAGACACAACTCAACTTAACTTTTATATTCTCATGTTACTGTCAGGTTTTGTTAACCAATTAAGTGATTCAAAACAGCATAAATGCAATAAAAAAAATTGTAGGAAACAATACTGTACCTCTTTCCTTCCCATTCAGCAATCTCTCCTCCTCCTCCCGACTGTCATCTGCTCAGAGGAGACAGTAAAAAGTGACATTATTGTAGAGAAATGTGAAGATTTGGTTTTAAAAATCGAATTTCTTGTCCATGTTTAACAGCTTTGCACACAAAACAACTACAAAAGGAGTGTGTTTCTGTTTGTGTGAACCTGAGTGAAGCTCTTTGACCAACGAGGACACGGTGTTGGTGATGGAGTCGGCTGCAACCAGGAGGTCGTTTCTCAGGTTTCTCCTCGGGCCTGGAGCAAAGAAAACAATCATTATTTTCTCCAGCGCTTGTATTTACAGTAATTAGACAGTTTTGTTGTTGCCTGATTATTTGTGCTGTTACTCTGTCTCGTTGTGGCAACAGCATATAATCTGGTGTGAATGAAAAGAGCTGTTTAAATGATGAAGCAAAAGAATAAAAAGGAGCTGAAATACGAGCAGAGCAGACGTGTGAAAAAGCACTTTGAGGCCAGTTTGTGATTTGTGATGCTGGTGTGCTTAAAAACAAGAGATTTAAATGTTTTACTCCAATTTTTAGATAATGTGGAACCTGTTAAGCTCATTTTCGTCTTTGCACTTTTATTGTTAGTCTCTACTACAACAGCTTTGCATAATTCACAAAATAATCCTTATTTATCTTATGCTCAGTTAATTTCTTCTGAAAATTAACTGATTGGCTGCCCCTTGTAAACAGACGTGTACACACCAGAGGGGTGTACTATTTTTTATAGTATGTTTTTAATAGTTTTGCATAGTTTTGCATAATTACTGAATAAAGTGCAAACTGTGTGTGGCATTGTGACGGCAAAGTGCGTGTATTTATTTGATGATTGAGAAAACGTATAAAATGCCTTTATTGAGGATTCTGATTTGCTGCAGAGTCTCTTTCACACTGCTGGAATTGCAGCAGTCAGGACACAGAACACACACCAAGAATACCTGATCAATCAGTCAAACCAATTTTAGTTTGATCTGCCGACAAATGGAAGTAATTTCTACGTCCTCTTCATTAAACTATGGGGTAGTAACTAGGGATGGGTACCGGTATTCGGTGCCATTATGGCACCGGTTCTGACATAAACGGTAGTAACCAGACCGAAAAGCAGCGCACATTTCGGTGCTTTATTTCGGTGCTTTTTTGTTTCCTGAGATGTCGTACACTTTGGCTTCTAGCCAATCATTTTACCTTTCCAAGGATAGTAGGCGGGGCCAGGTACGTACGTTCTTTTAGAGCAGAGCTACAGATTAAAAATGCCCAAGGCGAAGCGGTCAAAAGTCTGGCTGTACTTCACAGCAAAAGATGCAAACTCAGCAGCCTGCAACAAGTGCTTTAAGGTGATACTGTGCAAAGGAGGTAACACCTCGAATCTGATGAAACACCTGGCGACACATAGTGTTTTTTTAAAAGCCGAGAAATGCCCCGTATTTGATAGCTTGCTGCAAGACCTCACACCGAGCACATCTACTGCCGGTGTGGTGCCTGTTATCGGACCGGAGTTAGCAACATCCCCCAAGATCCCGAAGAGTAGAGTCCTGGCCCCTAGCCCTGCCAGCGTAGCAGAATGATGACGGATGATGATGGCAGCAGCAGCCGTTCTTCTCTGGGTGAGTAGCTTAATGTTGTTCGTGTGTAATTTACGTTGAGTAGGCTAAACACGTTATTAAATTAATGCACGTAAGGTGAACTAGCAAACACCGTCGTAGTTACATGCGGCTGTCTTCTTGTTTGATAGAGTGAAACCATATATGCCCTATAGCTGCAGAAAAGGCTAACATTGTTATCTTTTTACAAAAAAACAGCTAAACATGAGAGGCTTTAGGACAAAGTTTGTGTTTTCCATTGTTTAAGCACCAGTTCCAACCAAAGGAGGTATGTTGTACCAACAGAAAAGGCTACCTTGGTTATCATTTTGCAGAAAAAAAAGAGACTGCTAAAAATAAAAACATGAGAGGTTTTTGGACAAAGTTTGTGTTTTCCATTGTTTAAGCACCGGTTCCAACCAAAGGAGGTATGTTGTACCAACAGAAAAGGCTACCTTGGTTATCATTTTGCAGAAAAAAAAGAGACTGCTAAAAATAAAAACATGAGAGGTTTTTGGACAAAGTTTGTGTTCTCCATTCTTTAAGCACCGGTTCAAGCACTGTTTAAGCACCGGCACCGTTTCCAAAGTACCGGTTTGGCACCGGTATCGGATAAAACCTAAACGATACCCATCCCTAGTAGTAACCTTTTATGTTTAAATGTATCCAGTTTAAAGTTTCACATATGCGGGGCGTATCCCTTCTCGTACAGGGAAGGACACAAAGACAGATGATGCAAAACAAAAAACTAAGTCATTTTTGGGTGTTGAAAGATTATAAAAAAAAAAAAAAAAAAAAAAGATCTGAGGACAAGGACGAGGACAAAGAGGCAGGCTGAGCTATTTATGCACAAAGAGCTGAGTTGGAACAATCTCAATGAGATAACAAGACACAGGTGAAGACAATCAGTGGAACACGGACAGGAAGCAAAGCTAACACAGGACTCGAGAGAAAGCAAACCTCCAAAGTAACAGAATACAGATGTGAATCTTAACACAAACACCAACAGAGGAACAGGAAAGACGAATTCTTATTTTAAAAAAAAAAAAAAAAAAAAAAAAAAATACCAAGACTAAACAATTACTAGAGACAAAATTGTCAGGGCTCTGTGTGCGGGCAGGCGGAGATGAGGACCCAAATGCAGACTTGTCGAGACAAAATAGCAACTCAAAAACCACAGCTTTATTGCTGGCAAAGAACAAAAACATAAACTGAACAATGAAAGCTGAGACCGGAAACACACAAGCAAATCTGAGGGTACGACCCGACGCTGAACGCTGGAGGTTGCACACTATAAATACACATGAGGGAATGAGGAACAGGTGGGAACGCAGCCGGGAGAAATTAGACCTAACGAGACAGAGGAAGCGAAACTAGAAACACCAACATAAGACATAAACCTAAAAAATAAAACAGGAAACAATTCACAAAGACGCAGACTTGACACTGAACTAAACCTATACTAAACACGAGGGCACAAGAACAAAACCTAAGAACTAAACTCTTAACCAGAATAAACTGAAACATAGATTTATAATAATGATCAACAAAGCACAACAAGGGAATCAGAATATAACCCGTTAATACAAAATCAAACCAAAACATAAGAGCTCAAAATGCTGGGTCAAAATGACCCAGAACTGTGAGAAAAATAGTAAAAGAACAGCAAGAGACTCAAAAATAAAACCAAACTAAAAGTAATGAATTTAAAGAATCCAACCACAAAACGCTTAATAAATACAAAAAATTACAAAGCAACTCAAAAAACCAGGGACCAAAATAAAAAGGTCACTGTTGTCATGGACAGCCTCCAATGCCACCATCTTGTTCTGCTCCAGAAACTCGCTGCAGGATCACATGAACCAGAACTTGCTTGCTACACTGATCTCAGAGAACTGATATTTTCTCAGTTTTTTATTAGCTGCAAATAAAAATATTTCCAGAGGAGAAACTATAAAAACCATTAAATGATAATTAACTCTAAAATTGCGGTGCTTGCATGCATGCCACATAAATCCCATAAATCTGTAGGAAGTGCTGCCATATTAAGGAGATCCCATGTGATGTCATACAGATGCACAGGTTGGAAAAAAAACTGTCTGAGACTGAGTTTTTACAACAGTTTGAGGCCTCAGGTTTTGGGTCACAGGGACCACTTGCATATATGCTGATTATTTCAAACCTCTGGCTACCCCTATTATGAGCATCCATCAGTGTAACAGTCTATATGACAGAAAACAAGGAAACGCATAATATCTCCATTTTAAACTTAATTCATAAAGGATTAAAATTTATTTCTGTCAAGTGGTTTATATTAGAAGGTTTTACAGTGAACTGTTAATCAGGTGAGACTAATCCAAAACACAGCCTGGAAACTACTGTATGTTTGTGCCTGTAGCTGACAAGAGGTTCAATAAATAAATGTGGTAAACACAGCTGGAATTACGACATAACAATCCTGACGAGCATTAAAACTGGCAATATTTTTTAAACGCTACCGTCAGGGATCCATTTACACGTCGTGCTTTTAGAAAAGCAGCTAAGCAGAGTATGTTCTCAAGCATGCACTACTTCATATGAATCAAAGTCTTAACAGGGAATTTGTAGAGCTGCTCAGACATGCAGTGAAACCACATGCAAGGCTTTTCGGCCCAGACCAAAATCCTAGCAGAAGCTTCCCTCAAACAGCTGAAAAAGGTGTTTTTAGACCTGAAAATGCTTCACTCAAAACATCCGACCCACTGTACTTTGTCTCAGCGGTCTAACTAAACAAAAACTCCTTCAAACATAAGCCTTTAATATCAAAGAAGGCAAACTACAAGACTCTTTTTTTTTTTTTGTTTAGGTTGCCATGTGGGAGAGAAATGAGTCCTACCTTGAGCAAAAGCCTCTTGTACATCACCTCCCACCCCAGCGAGGGAGTCCTGAGGAGGATACATGTGTGTCTGGGAGGGTACAGCACCTACAGAGCGGACGGCTGACGGGCTCGGCCGAGAGGGAGAGGAGTGAGAAGAGCCAGCTGCCTGCGCCTACAAGATGAGAGGTGTTATCAGAGCTGGTTAATGTTACTTCTAGAAGGTTTTAGATTACAAGATCACACCTTTTGCATTTTGCTTGAATATACGTCCAGTGTGTGGACTTCTACAACTTAACCTTTTAGTTTGGATAGCAATTAGTTACTAGAACCAGCTGACATGGCTTGGGCATCTGAACAGGATGCCTCCAGGCACCTCCCAGGTGACCTGCTCTGACTTAAGCTTGATTTAGACTTCTGCAGTAAATCTACGCTCTAATCGGAAACCAGTTTTAACCCTACATCACAACCTTCCGCACCATTCAAGTCATTTGAACGGCATGAGGTCGCGTCGACCCGAAATATAGTAATATTTCTCAGGAGGTGAAGGTCAGGTTATGGCATAGGATTAAACAGAGTTTCCAGGTACGTCGTAAGTTAAGACGTAGATTGCCTATAAGTGGCATAAAATGGATGAAGTTAATTATTAACTTAAACGACGAGGATGAAAACAAGACCAGAGTATTACAAAAACAGGCACACTTAGAAATGGATGGTTCGGGTTAAAAATCAGGCTTTGCTTGACTGGATTCATCACAAAAAACACTCACTCTAACGTCACTGTGTTTCCAGAGTTGTTCACTTGTTTTGTGTTAGCATGTTGCCTGTGCAAGTGCTTGCAAAGAGTCATGAGTCACCTTAGCGGCTGTTGCTTCTGGTGTGATTGTAGTTTGCACTTTACCATGACGCTCTGGGCCTTTTTATGTGCTGAAAATAAAAGTAATGTCCAAACCGCCGCTCATCCGCTCAGCTATTTTCCTCCCTGCACATGAACTGAAGTCAGATGATTGTTGTGCAAGTGTGCAGGAAAAGGGAGTGTTTGGTTTCTTTTCTCTCCACATCTCGTGAAGAGGTTTTCAATCTTTGCTCACCACCTGCCCTACTTTCCGTGATTTTTTTCCCTCTTCCCCGAAATGACTTTAAAGTTTAAACACTGGGTTCGTGTGGCAGAAGCATCGTGACAGGGATCGCCAGAAAAATAACTGCAGTGATGCATATGGAGAGCACTCTGAAGGTGCGATCAGCCACATTTTAATCATGTACAGGCCTGTTTTTGCAATTTTTTAATTGCATGTGATATTTCAGGTGACTAATAAGGACTGAATCCCACAGTTTCAGTGTTTCCCAAAAAAGGGTATGAACTTACTGCCTGACGCTGTTCCTCATCCTACAGGGATCACAACATGGGCAGCCGGAAAACAAAGAGGGCGGAAAAGAAGAACGGAAAACAAGAGGTCAGACACAATGAGAGCCAGAAAAGTCATAGAGGAGGAAACATCAGAGGGGAAAATGAGGCTTGTTACTGCAAGGACAGAAAGAGGGGGGTGTGAGGAGCAAGGGAGACTTTGCCCTCTAGTGTGAGAAAATACAAACTGCTGGAGATTTAAATCAGAGTGTGTGTGTGGTGTGTGTGTGTGTGTGTGTCACCTTGAGCAGCTTCATCAGTCCTTCCAGCTGCACCATCAGCTCCCTCCTGCTCTCCTGCAGCGACGACATCCTCTGCTCCAGTTCGTCTTTCCTCTGTCTGGAACACAAACACACACACACACACACACATTACAAAGGCTCGCTGAAGGCAGGAGCTGGAGTAAAAATAGATTTAAGTCCCAAAATGTGGAGAAGATCAGAAATGCAACATGGAAGAAAAACAAGAGATCAGATTCACAGTCCTGAAGTGCTTAAACAATCTGCAGAAATTCACAGAAGCAGCTGTGTGATGAGGTTAATAAATAGATGAATAAGAGAGGATAGAAGTTATCGAAGAGCATGTAGGAGAGTCTTTCCACGAGAATATCACCTAGATTACGTGAACTTTTAGTCAGAAATCCTCAATGTTTTGTAAGATGGCAGGGAGAGAAAGACCAAGTCTGTTCGAGGACTTCAAATTAAGATGAATATATACACAAAAGTGCACTCAAAATACTGATAAAATGCTCTGCAGCAGCAGGGCTTTCTGGAAACAAAGCTTTAACAGCAGGCATAGAGTTTAACATTCACAATCTTTTTCCACCAAACAGTATGCGGTCTGGATGAGACATTAAAGCGAGAGCAGAGCTCGTCTTTCTTTCCTGGCTTCCCTTCACGTGGCAAGATAAATGAGTAAATAAACAAATGAAAACAAGAGTCTGACTCATTCAGTAAATAGAGTTTTGTTTTATTGTTATCCCAGAGTAACACTTTACCCGCAAGCTAGCCAACAAGTTCGTCAACAACCTCAGAAACGCCACTTTATCTGTATTATTTAAGATATAGCTTAGCAGTTTTCTCTAGTAACAATATCTAGCTCTGAGTCTGGGTACCAAATTAACTCTAGTTGGACATAGCCGGTGTGATCAACCATTGATTCGTTAAGTCCTGTCCTGAAGAGCATTTTCACCGCTGCCATTATGAACAAGGGGCGGTTGTGACTGAACCGGAGGACCCTGCGACAGTCTAAAGAGTGCCCTACCTTACCCTCCTTTTTGACTTTTGACTAACAGATACCATAATTTACAGAATGATCACCACGGTGCATTCAGTAAGACTGGAAACTAGTGACTCATTAAACCAGACCAAGGGCAAGAGGGAAAATTGCTGGCAGATTCACTTTGCATTGGGTGACATTTTCTTTTTTTAACCCTATTCTCACCCTGTAACAGCTGGAATACCCTCCAGCTCCTGTGACCCGAACTAGAAAAACCATTACGAAAGAAGATGGAGAATTCTGAAAAACTGGCCATCAGAAAGAATGCAGGTTTTCAGTAAGAGGAAACACTAGAAAAAGCTCTATGGTAACTCACTGCAAGACTACCTCATACTATTTTAAATCTGGAGAGATTTTACCTCATTTGGTCTCATGGCCACCAGGAGGAAGTAGAAAACTCCAGATAAACAGAAACAAAATAGAAAAGATGGGCTCTTACGTGCTGAATCTGAAAAATGTTTATTCTACTGCTGCCATGTGGCTGTTTTATCAGGTATGTAAGCGTGAAAACTGGAATAAAAACTAAAAATCTAATATAACAGCTCTGTTTCACACTTTAAAATATATACTTTTAAAATATACGACCGTTCAGGGGGTTGGGAAACTCATCTTGTAATCGGAAGGTTGCTGGTTCGATCCCCTGCTCTGTCTGTCTCGGTCGTTGTGTCCTTGGGCAAGACACTTCACCTACCTCCTACTGGTGTTGGCCAGAGGGGCCGATCGCGCGATATGGCAGCCTCGCTTCTGTCAGTCTGCCCCAGGGCAGCTGTGGCTACAACTGTAGCTTGCCTCCACCACTGTGTGAATGTGAGAGTGAATGAATAATGGAATTGTAAAGCGCTTTGAGGTTCACGAAAAGTGCTATATAAATGTAATCCATCATTATTATTATTATTATATATTTAAATTTCCATAACATGCTGGAAAAAATGCCTGACTAACATCTCTCAGGGCAGAAATGTTATTGTTTACGTCAAAGCCAGGCAGTTTTCATCACTTTCAAGTTCCTCTCCTCTTCTTGAAGGACTTGTTTTTACTGAAAACCGCAATAAGTGCGTTGGAAGTGATTCCTTCTTTGGTGTTTTTGTGAACTCCACCATCTGTCGGTACCATCTGCCATAAAGAACTCTCCCTCTGCGCCGCAGAGCAACACGGCAAGTTTTCCCGCCAATTCTGACCGTGGTGGTGTGGCAAAATCCGGAAACTATAGCGCAGCAAGCAAAAGAGCGATTGTTTGTGAAACATATTTTCTGTGGGTGTGACTCACAAAGTTAAAAGATGTACATTTTAACGACTATATGTATATTTTCTGTACAGAAACAGCAGGTCTCAGAGGAACTGTGTTTACCTGAGCAGACGGAGCTCGGCCAGCAGAGTCGGGTTGGTGCTGCCCTTCTCCGGGCTGGGCTGGCACGCTGCGTCATGCTCTGCACGGAGACGTTTGATCTCTGCCAAGATCTCTCTGGGAAATGAAAATCACACTGGTCAGCTGAAGCCTGATACCACAGTATTTTAGGAATGAACAGCCTGTAAATAAGTGGGGCAAGATGGCGAACTTCAGCAGGCTTTAGAGGAATCTGTTTTTGGAATGATGCACAAGTTTGATTTAGAGAGTAAAAAACAAACACAAGCTAACAGCCAGACCACCGATGTTTACACAAACAGTGCTTTTATTGTGAAAGAACAAACTGTAAAAACTGATCATGCACCCTAAAAAGTAATTACTTGGTTACGGTTAATCAAATTTACGACCACAAACCATTCAGCTTCTTTCTGTCACTTTTTATTGATTTGGCTCTCATATATTGATCTTATATCTTTAAATAATTACATCTTTTTTTATTTGTATGTTTTATGAGACCTTAAGCTCTAACGTTTTTTTCCCCCAACAAGTTAAATTCTCCACCTCGCTCTTGTTCACATATTTCTACCTGTTTTTAGACTCCAGCTGAGCAATGAGCTCCCTCTTCTGTTTGTTCGCGTCAAAGTTGATGCTCCGCGTCGGGATCACCTAAAACCGAAACTAACGGTTAATGGGTTTCATGTACAAACCAAAACAAGATCCCCATGTAGTCGGAGCATATGCATGCATATGCAGTATTAAAGTTAAAGGCTTAGAGGAGATGTGTTCGACTCACTCCTGTGCCTTCGGTCTCTGCCAGTCGTGTGGTGTAGCGAGCGATCAGTTTGTGCTCGTCGTCTTGCCTGCTGGGGCTGTCAACACTGAAACACAGGAAATCTCCAATTTACTGAGTCCAGTGTAAAACTGTATTTAAACCAGCAAAGAGCATGACGCATGAATTTAATGCAGGTAAATATGATCACTTTCAAGTTTTCAGAAATAATCCATTTAAGTACATAAATGTGGTAAAATCTGTGTCTCTCTGCATCTCTTTATCTCTCAGAAAACACTTTTAGGAAAACACCTCTTTTCACCACCTGTGTAAGAATGAAATGCTCTGAACACAGCAGGGAAAAAAACTACAGAGTTTGGAACTAAGCATGGCTCAGAGGATGAGGACACCCAATTTTTCAGTAAGCATCGGAGTAAGCACAATTAACGGGGCTAATTTTTAACTAATAAGCATCACCAGTAAACATCCCCAGGTGATTACTTACACCAAGACTGTACATCCTGATGTGGGGACATTTTTGCTTTTTAGCACCATATACTTCATTCTGCTCTATAAAGTGTTTTATACTTTGTTAAACAAGCATTTTATTGGTTGTACTGTAAAGTAAACCTAGTGTCCGCATATGAGGACCTTTTTTTAATTAACTGCTTTCTGCTGGGTTAAATTAAAATAGCTCCCAGATCAGATTTTATGTTATAGTTTGCTGATGCGTTATATCATTAAACATGCATATACAGTGGCTTGCAAAAGTATTCGGCCCCCTTGAACTTTTCCACATTTTGTCACATTACAGCCACAAACATGAATCAATTTTATTGGAATTCCACGTGAAAGACCGATACAAAGTGGTGTACACGTGAGAAGTGGAACAAAAATCATACATGATTCCAAACATTTTTACAAATAAATAACTGAAAAGTGGGTGTGCGTAATTATTCAGCCCCTGAGTCAATACTTTGTAGAACCACCTTTTGCTGCAATTCCAGCTGCCAGTCTTTTAGGGTATGTCTCTACCAGCTTTGCACATCTAGAGACTGAAATTCTTGCCCATTCTTCTTTGCAAAACAGCTCCAGCTCAGTCAGATTAGATGGACAGCGTTTGTGAACAGCAGTTTTCAGATCTTGCCACAGATTCTCGATTGGATTTAGATCTGGACTTTGACTGGGCCATTCTAACATGGATATGTTCTGTTTTAAACCATTCCATTGTTGCCCTGGCTTTATGTTTAGGGTCGTTGTCCTGCTGGAAGGTGAACCTCCGCCCCAGTCTCAAGTCTTTTGCAGACTCCAAGAGGTTTTCTTCCAAGATTGCCCTGTATTTGGCTCCATCCATCTTCCCATCAACTCTGACCAGCTTCCCTGTCCCTGCTGAAGAGAAGCACCCCAGAGCATGATGCTGCCACCACCATATTTGACAGTGGGGATGGTGTGTTCAGAGTGATGTGCAGTGTTAGTTTTCCGCCACACATAGCGTTTTGCATTTTGGCCAAAAAGTTCCATTTTGGTCTCATCTGACCAGAGCCCCTTCTTCCACATGTTTGCTGTGTCCCCCACATGGCTTGTGGCAAACTGCAAACGGGACTTCTCATGGTTTTCTGTTAACAATGGCTTTCTTCTTGCCACTCTTCCATAAAGGCCAACTTTGTGCAGTGCACGACTAATAGTTGTCCTATGGACAGATTCCCCACCTGAGCTGTAGATCTCTGCAGCTCGTCCAGAGTCACCATGGGCCTCTTGGCTGCATTTCTGATCAGCGCTCTCCTTGTTCGGCCTGTGAGTTTAGGTGAACGGCCTTGTCTTGGTAGGTTTACAGTTGTGCCATACTCCTTCCATTTCTGAATGATCGCTTGAACAGTGCTCTGTGAGATGTTCAAGGCTTGGGAAATCTTTTTGTAGCCTAAGCCTGCTTTAAATTTCTCAATAACTTTATCCCTGACCTGTCTGGTGTGTTCTTTGGACTTCATGGTGTTGTTGCTCCCAACATTCTCTTAGACAACCTCTGAGGCCGTCACAGGGCAGTTGTGGAGCTGTTTTGCAAAGAAGAATGGGCAAGAATTTCAGTCTCTAGATGTGCAAAGCTGGTAGAGACATATCCTAAAAGACTGGCAGCTGGAATTGCAGCAAAAGGTGGTTCTACAAAGTATTGACTCAGGGGGCTGAATAATTACGCACACCCCACTTTTCAGTTATTTATTTGTAAAAAATGTTTGGAATCATGTATGATTTTCGTTCCACTTCTCACGTGTACACCACTTTGTATTGGTCTTTCACCTGGAATTCCAATAAAATTGATTCATGTTTGTGGCTGTAATGTGACAAAATGTGGAAAAGTTCAAGGGGGCCGAATACTTTTGCAAGCCACTGTATTTGCATAACGGTACATAAAATTGCTTTTTCTGCCTGTGGTGTCTAACCTTATTTTGTAAACATGGAAAAGCAATTTAATATTTTTCATAACACTGTTAGCAGGTTAATTTATGAATGCGCACTCAACACTTAACCATTTGCATTCCTAATTCAGTGTGTGTGTGTGTGTGTGTGTGTGTGTGTGTGTGTGTGTGTGTGTGTGTGTGTGTGTGTGTGTGTGTGTGTATATATATCAGATTATTTATTTTAAAGCAGGCTATGTTTTTCTTGTGTTGAAAAAAATCCTCAGAGCTAAAACAGAAGACTACAGGAAAAAGGAAGCTTTTGCTCCTTCTGGTTTCTGAATTTAAAAAAATAAATGAATTACTTCATAATTTTATTTTGTCTGTATTTTATAATGCAAGAGATGCACTTCCAAGACTGCTAATTGTCCTTTAACGACAATATTAGGCCAATATTTAACACTTCTGCATTATTCCTGATTCTCCTAGATAATATTTTATATTTTGAATTGACCCCATCGCTGAACTGAGGCCTGATATCTATTTTATTTAGCCCACACTCCTGGTTTAATTAGTGCTTCCCATCTGTTGGGATTAGTACTAGTGCTTGTTTTGTACTTTGTTACCGTTTTATAACAATGACTTATTGCATTATTGTGAAGCACTTTGGTCTGCCTTTGGTTTTAAATGTGCTATATAAATAATATTGTATTGTATTGATATTTTAAATTGCAACACTTTCAAAATAGGAATTGCAGTATTACAATAAAAAAAAAAAATCCCAAACAGGATTTTATTGTAGATTAGAAAACTTTTTTTTCCGTTGTCAATGTCAATTATTGGAAATAAATATAAGTGAAATTAAAAGCTAAGAAGAAACAGAATAATTTACCAGGATATTCTGTAACTGCTGATTTCTCTCTTCATTAGAATGACAGTAAACTACAACATTTCACTAGGCTTCAGCTAAACTGTGCAGCACGGTGCCCTCCTCCTTACTGCCTCCCTGACTCCTTTACGTAACCACCCCTCACTCCCTTCTCACCGCGGGCTGCCCTGGAGGCGATTCACATACGCAGCGATCAGAGCGTGCTCCTCGTTCATTCGCTGAGCCGCCGCCAAGCTGGACGGACACAAAACAGACGCAGAGTAATCAGCCAGTATCAGATAACAGTCTGTCTTACAGGAATTACATCAGTTTAACTTCAAGTCAACACAAAATCTCTCTTAATAAATGTGCATATGAGTAAAAAGAAATAATATTTTCATAACACCTTCAACATGGATTTTGTCAGAAATAACTGAAAAATTTATGATTTTTTTTTTTATATGCTATGGATATCTTTTATTATTTCAATTATTCACTAACATGCAATATTTCTTATTAGTTAATTTTTGGTCCATAAAATGTAAAAAAAAAAGTTCAGAAGAACCCAAAGCATCAGAGTTTAAAGTGAGCCTTTTTTGCTTTTTCTTATGTTCTGTCATATTATTCCAGTGCTGGATGCTCATATTAAATATGACTAATAATCATGCAGTCAGTGTATGTACAAGCCAGACATTCAGCCTCCAGACAGCTTGAAAAGCTTCGTTTCACACAGTTTTTCTACTACTGGCTCTGTATGATGTCACAGAGGGGATAGCCCTAATATGGACAACTCATCTGCCTTTTAAAGCACCTGGTTGCGAGGGACAGCCAATCAGAAGAAAGTTGGATCAGTAAACATTGATTAAGGCTTAGTCTGAAGTGTGAATCACGCTTCTACCAGCACATTTTTCCACTGATTATTACTTCTTTGATTAACCTTATTAACCTCTGTGAACTCTGTTTTTCATCCCAAATACTGATTGGCTGTGGAGGCTCACCTTCATGTATACAAACCCAGAGAGGGTGGAGCAGCTAGCATCCCTAAATCTGCACCAACTTCTCCCTTCAGCTGTTTTTTTTTATTAGAAGTTGAGTTACCACTGTCCACTGTGTGATTGGTGTAAGGTGTTCTCTCTCCCTCGTGTTTTGATCACTTCTTCCTTATTTGTGATCAGGTTTGTAAGCAATTATTTCTGTATTATTAACATTTCTTTTGACTGGAGCAGCTTTGTATAAAGAACCGAAATAAGGAGCTGCAAACGAGCATTAAAAAGTATTTAATCATCTTTCCATCCATCTTTTTCCACTTATCCAATTCAGGGTTGTTGCGAGGCCGAGAGCCTATTCTTACTCTTACAGGACGAGAAACTTTTAAATACACAATTTTTTCATTACTTGCAAAATAATAACTGTCTAAGATTTTACAAGCTATGTAGTGGAGTACGTGTTTTGGCTTTTAGACAGACACCTGTATGGTGGTGTCAGAGATGGCTGCTGTCAGCTTGCAGGAAACTTCACAAGAAATATAATAAATGTAAAAATCATAGAAAACTAAATTTTTCTTTTAACTTCCACTTAATTCAACAGCTTTTTCACAGTGTCAGATCACAGTCACTGCAGACTCCTTCATAACCTATGACAGCATCGTTTTACTGGTGTTGAGTTGGGCTGAATCTCGTATTACTTTTTATTCACCCACCACGAGCCCTTAAATCGTTCTGAAGAGTTCGCATCTATTTTTAACTGCGTGCAAGTGAAGCGCTCATGCTACCGAGCCCTGTATCACCAGTATAGACCCTCTGCTGTGTATTCACGCAGCTAAAAACAGCCTCTTTGTTTCTGTTAACTCATATGATTACGTTAATGTGAAATTACTAATAGAACAACCTAGTAAGCTTTCACTTCACCCAGTTTGCCTCACACTGCAACTCGGAGCTGTGATTTATTGAAATAGCAGCTGGCCAACCAACTTGCCTGACACAGTGGTTAAGTTAAGGTCTGTATTTGCCTTAAATATTAGAAAAATTTTAGTTTAAACAGAAAAAAAGAAATGGAGCCACAAAACTGCACACTTCTAATCAGCTCTAATGTCAGTCTTTACCTTTTCGAGGGCTCGCGAGCTGATGAAGACAGCAGCATGGCTTCACTGGTGTTCCCGACGGGTCTCGATGGTCTGAACACACAAACACAAACACGCGTTAGAGGCTTATTATCAACAGAGTTAACACGGAGGAAGGATAGCGACGTTAAATCATTAAACCGCCGAGGCCTGCCTATCAGAAAGCACGCATTCTTGCGCTCCCATTCACACAGTCACACACTCTCACATGCTTTTGAGTGCATTCATGCACAGTGAACTGTAAAAGGTCTGAGCAAACACAGACAGGCCAAAGATCAAACGAGGGAGAGAGAAAAGAAAGTAAGAGAGGGAAGTGGTGTGAGCGCACATCCAGAGGAAAATTTTAAAAAGAATATAAATAATCACATTTTTAAGTCTGAAATCGAAACCGCATTTTTTAAAAAAGCATACTCACACCCGTGCTAAATTCAGCCTGTGTGTGCTGGCCTGAGTATGAGCCTAACGCCTGCAGGTCTGTGATGACCTGGTCGGCTTCAGTGTGGAAAATTAAACAATGCCGATGCGCCACAGGGGGCGGAGCAACCGAAGTGTTTGGATATACAGAGGCGGGACTTTTGCATGATTTATGTTATCTGAGTTTTCTAGGTAATGTAAAGTTTTGTAGTTCGAATAGTTAGCTTTTAAGCTGTAGATGTTTCACTTCCTATTTTGAAAGTGTTTAAATGTTTAACTGTTAAACATTAACATCATGGCTACAAGAAACTTTAATCTTTTTTGTGCCATCTAACGCGAGGAGGCCTCATAGTGAATATTCCTCCATAGCTTTAGTGACTTTAGAGACACAAAGAGACAATAACACCTGTACAGCCCAGCAGGCGTCTAACTTGGGCACAAAAAATGAGCAAATCAAGGGTTTTATGTAAATAAGTTCAATGCAAAAATCAAACAATCTTCTTTTTAAGCAAAATGAACATTTTCATACACTACAAACGAATAAGAGCAAATTAGAGGTCTATTTTAGCAAAATAGAGGGTAGTTACACATGAATTCAAAAATATGCAGTCCAGTAATATTAGTGTTAATCATACAGTCATCATTTTTTTAGCTTTATTCACACAGATATCCTGTAGGCCTATATGTCAAATCTAGAATACGTTTTAGAATAATGTTTAAAGGTCGTTAACGTTACCATCACACAGTTTAACTGGCACCAGGTTCAATTCTTACAGTCCAAAATCATAACCAAACTGTACAGGCACATCAATTAGATTGATTAGTAGTTAAAGGACAATGTCTCCCTCAATATGGAAGCCCAAAAGCACCAAAATAAACAAATGAATTGAAAATATTAAAAATGTACATGTATGGATTGGTTAACTGACACTTTTAATTTGCTTGTTTTCGATTTTCATGTTTTCAATTTTCATTTTATTTAGTAACTTTATTTTCTATAACATTTTTCCAACGACCAGGCAACTCCAGTGGGATGTGTTCCAATATCATCCCGTGCCATCTGAGTTTTACGAGAATAGTGCATTTTCTTTGTGCAAAAGTCAGAAGATTAAACTGTTTTCTCAGATATTTGTTTCCGATGCATGTATTTAGGAGACCAATGAGAAGTGACACGGTGTAAAGATCAATTGCGGTTCCTGAGATGTTCCGTAATTCACAAAAAACAGACTGATAAAAGGTGGTGTGTATGACTGACAGCATTTATTTTTTTCTCCTGAATTTAGGTAAAGCATTCAACAAGGTTAAGTTTACTTAAAGTATAGCTTTTTAGTGTAATAATTAGGTCAGTACTGTCATACAGGCCAGTAAATGAATCAATTCATACAAAAGCAAATAAATATAGAAGCATATTATTTTTATTTTTTTAAAAATACCATGATATTTTTGTTGGCATGTGTAATGAAACTTATATCCTTTGTCAGTTTTAGGCCTCCATACCTTAAAACTATCACTGTACGTTAAATTAACATCCTAATGAGGTGAACTGAGTGACGGGATAATTGGCACCAAAGGGGACATAATATAATATAATATAATATAATATAATATAATATAATATAATATAATATAATACAATAGAAGCTGAAATTAATCCTATTGTGCCTCACTGAGTAAGACCGCACTGATCTGACAGGAACAACCTGCATAAGTAAAAAAGCGGTTATTGAAAATTTCAGTCACATTTAGCTTTTTGACATTTAGTGTAATAAATGTGTGAGTGCTGGGAGGTCATATCATACACTATGTTGGCGAGGTTAAGGGTCCTCTCGGGTTCTTCTGGGTACACTGGGTGCGGCGGCTCCCTGGACGACACGCAGCCCAGAGTCCTGCTCAGGGCTCGACCGATCTTTGTCGCCGGTGACTTCTACACAAAAACAAACACACAAACATCAGCTCATGAACTCACATTGCATGAGTGCAATAGATGTGTGAAGCCCGTTTTAGAGAATCAACTTCAGCACTTATCGAAAACAGAGATACCTGCTAATTACTGGTAACTAAACTGCAGCACAGACGTAGTGAACAGACTGCTGCCCTTTAGCTATTCACTCACTTGTATATATGTACTCCCAGTTTCCCTTTGTTCGCTGCCAGATCACTTTCTATTCTTTCCATTTAAGGCTTCTACTGATTTCCATTGTTGTTGATCCTTCTCGTGTTTCTTGTTATTGGCTGTTGTGTTCACTTGTTATCCCGTGTATTGACTTGTGGACTAGTTTTGAGTTTGTATAGTCTCCCTTCCAGGATTTGTGTATTTCCTGTCTATGATCTCTGCTTGTCTGGGTTAAAGATCTGGATTCACGGGGGTTTATTCTGACTCTTGGTGTCCTGCTTTTGGGTTCTTCTCTGTCAGCCCTTACACCACTTTGGTGTAATTTCTAGACCACCACAGTGACGCTGTGCAACTTATTTGACAGATAATTTAATGAATCTCAAGGGCTTTACTGTACAAGTGCTTATGTGCATATTTAACCCTTCAAAGGCCCTTTTTTAACCTGAAAATGCACTGACACTTAACTACTGAGCACAAATCTTAAAATCAGGCATCTGTTTTCCCATGAACCACATTCAGGTTGCTCCTGTTGGGTGTCTTTGTTAAAAATAAATAAATAAAAGGACATATACTGAGAATAAAAATGAAGCACAAAGCCCAGTCCTTCAAAAAAAAAAATCACATGGAAATATATGTAAAGCCTGAGCTACGATGAGTATATAATGTTACATGATGACAGGCGGGAGCTGCACTAGTTAGAGGATTTAGTCCTAAAACTGAAACACTAACAAGAAAAATTATGCCAAAGAGTTACTGATGAATAATTCAACAACTATATCTCCTTCTATTAATACATAATTTCTTCATTAAAAACATTTATTCCTTCAGGCTAGAGCAACTTTTATTTAAATTATCTGCTTCAATTCAAATAAATACATCATGCTTGAGTATGAAGCTATAAATATTTGGCTATGTGTACACCTGCATTTAGCTACTGACCCTTTGCCCAGAATTATCAAGGTGTGTTTACAATGTGTGCTTTTATTTTTGAAACCAATTACATTTCCCAGGAGGCTATGTGACTGGTTTAGGTTGTTTTATACCAGAATGAGGGTAGAGCGAGTACAGCTGGAACAGGGGAACAGTTTTAACACCTCAAACTTTAAAAAAAAATGTTTTCTCTGCACATGTGTACAAGCATCATCTTTGATTGTGAGAAATTCATAGCAGGTGAAGTGTGCACCTGAATGTTTCTTTCAAATTAAATAGACCCTTGTGTTTGTATCACTGAACTTAGAGCCCGGCAACTCCATATTCAAATTCCTTTGTCCACTAACCCTCCTCTGCACATATCCAAACCATCTAAGCCTCGACACTCTAACTATATCTCCAAACTGCTCAACCTGAGCGGACCCTCCGATGTACTCATTTTCAATTGCTTTCAATCCAAATGAAAATCTGAACATCTTCAGCTCTGCTTCTTTATCAGTGCCACCATCTCCAAACCATACATACTACCACCTTCTAAACCTTTCCTTTCCTTCTCGCTGCTATTCTTCTGTCCACATCAGCTCTGACACTCATGTCTCTACCCTGCCTGCACTTTTTCCTTCACCTCTCTTATGCACTGTCCATTTCTTTAGATGTTTGACCCCAGGTATTGAAACTCATCAACCTTCACTATTTCTACTGATTGCACATTCACCTTTGCACCTGTCTCACTCTCATTCACACACATTTCATTCCTCTTCTCTCCAAAGCATACCTCCACCTCTCCACCTGCTTCCTACTCTCACTACAGGTCGAAATGTTGTCTGCAAACATCATAGCCTGCAAACAAGAAGGGGCTCAGAGTTGATAGCTAATGTAGTCCTCTTCCACCCGTCCGGTCTCACCACGGTCTCGCTGTCCTCATCCATGTCCTGCATCACCCTCACATACCTCTCTGGCACTCCTGACTTCCTCACGTAGTACCATTTATTAACAATTTACATATTTAATAAATAATTGACAGGACACTGAGTGGTCTCGGATACGATACGTCAATTATGATACACGATGGATTCAAGCTCCAAAGAATACCAATGAAGAATGCACTAATGGAGGCCACAATTACATTCGCGACCACTGTGAATTTTAATGGTTTAAAATGCTATTGTTATGTAGTTGTAGCCTCCAGAGTTATTATGTTGTTGTGGCAGGGGTGTGGTCTTTGGCTCTGCTGCAGTGGAGGGGTGGTACGGTAAGGTCACAGGTGGTGCTGGGAGGTCAGAGGGGACAGGTGAGAGGGATTGCAACTAATGAGCTCTCCCCCTTTTTAGTGTCTGGAGTCGGGAAGGAGTGGTGTGTGTGGTGTGGGAAGGCGCTGGAAAGCTGGCTTCCCGGTTGAACACAAGGTGTCGAAGTAGTGAAAAACACGGTTTTTCAAAATAAAGGCGCTGCGACTGACACTCAAACACTGTGTGGGTCCTGATCATTTCAGAGTTGTTTTAAATATTTCTCAACAGGGAAACAAACATAAATATTAATTAATTAAATACAATAATTTTGTATTTGCAGCCATTTTCAACTATTTTACAAATGATCTGTTCTTGTTTTTTTTAACTGTTGCTCAATAAATGAAATTATTCACTGAAATTAAATATTTTTGCTAAATGTTTTTCAGCCAACTGCGGAAAACAAAGTACTTTCAGGCATTACTTATTATTACTTTTACAGTGAGCAAGGAAAGGAAACATCACATGAATTATAACTTGTTTTCATTCATTAGCTTTTGTGCGGTAATGGAAAGAAGTAAAAAAGTGTCCCAGCTGTACTACAAATGAGCCTGGATGCGCCTCTGCACAGCGAGAGCCCCCTGCTGTGATGGATGAGTAACCGCTCCGTGACTCACCCAGGAAGAGTGCTCCTTCATCTGATGCTTGTTGCTGTGCGAGCCGCTGGTGTTGCCACGCCAGAAGCAGTTTTGGCAGAGCTGGTAACCGCGGCAACGGAGGCAGCGATAGCGGAAGCCTGTCATGCCGTTGCTCCGACAGTAAGAGCACGAGACGGGATGATAGACTGAGAGAGGGGAAAGCATGAGACATTGATAAAGAGAGAGCACTGTGCTGTACTGTGGTTTTTATTTTTATATAATCAGTTATTACCACAATAAAATCCATTTTACATCCAAGACCTGACTTTACAAAGAGTCCACAATATCTAAAGGCACGATAAAAACATAAGGGATGACAAAGGGTTCTTTGCACAGTGGAGTCAGCCTCTATGTTTTTCCTGTTCCCACGCACTGATGTTAATCACCAGACAAATCTGTGGCTAATTAACTTTCTAGATACAGAACATTGATTGGCACTAACAAAATTACCCTTTTTTTTTTTTAACAAAAATACGGTTTCCACTTGAGGCAGTTAGCAGCACTTTTTACCAAAATTCTATTTTTAATTTGTAAAAACATTTGAGGAGAAATGAGGGTGAAACAGGGGACACGTTTAGCATAATTCTATTTTTTTGGGCCATTTCCCCTCCAGCTTCCTTAGTTTGTTCACACCGTCAGGCAAAAGGTGAAACACGATGTAAACACAATGACTCAAAAGGTTTTGAATGAATTCTGATAAAACTGTGTCTAGAGTTGAGTGGAGTCGTGTTAGGAATCCATTCATGCTCAGCTATACGGAGCTATTTAAAACTTTTTGACAACATATAATGTACTTTAAGAGGCTTGTAGTGCAGTAAAAGTACAGTACATGTAGGGAATGATATATGGAGATTCGAAATATTAGGTTACTTTGGACCTCTAGCCTCTTCTTCAGGGTCAAATAAGGTCAAATTCCATAAAATGTATTTTTTTAAATTATGCTTAAAAGTTGCCTACCTTTATTTATATTGGCACCATGTGTGAGATGATATACTGGTTTAAGGGGGCTCAAAATATCCCATTATCGTTTGCATCCAAATATTATGTCACATATGACCTCAGTTTTGCATTTCTGTAAAAGTCTACCTTTCTTTCAAAATGACCTTAAAACATTGTGTAATCACTATGTTTTTAAAGGAAGTATTATAAAGAGAAAGAGAATAATGTGCCTAGTTAGTTAAAAATATGCAGCAGAATAATATTATATAATAAGCTCAAGTTCTTCATTTCCAGTTATTTACAAATCAGTGCCTATTATCTATTACCCATTCCCACATATTATATGTATAATAAAAATAATAATGGATTGGATTTCATATAGCGCTTTTCAAGGCACCCAAAGCGCTTTACAATGCCACTATTCATTCACTCTCACATTCACACACTGGTGGAGGCAAGCTACTGTTGTAGCCACAGCTGCCCTGGGGCAGACTAACAGAGACGAGGCTGCCATATCGCGCCATCGGCCCCTCTGGCCAACACCAGTAGGCGGAAGGGTAAAGTGTCTTGCCCAAGGACACAACGACCAGGACAGAGAGCCCAGGGATCGAACCGGCGACCTTCCGGTTGCAGATACGCTTCCCAACCCCCTGACATGTGTCATGCCACCATTATCTGACTTTTACTGCACAATAAAACCTCTTAAAGTATGTTTAAAAAGAGAAAATAAAATAAAATAAATATATGTAAAATCTAATACTGTTCTGTTAAATGTAAATACTGCCCAGAGAGTGAGCTGCCTTGGTGGAGGTTTATTTGCAAGTAAATTTCTGCTAATAAACCAGGTCCGCTGTTAGATAGTTTGCATTATATCAACAGTGTCTGTACCATGCTCCACATTGGCCAGGCGGTGCATCAGAGGCAGCCAAATGAGACACTGAGGAGGGTCGGCCACGATGTCCAGGAACATGTTGAGCATCACTCTCTTCTACAAAATAAGAGCAAGGCTGTTTATGAACACAGAACCAACACAGTGAGCCTGTTTCATCCTTCAACCAGTTAAAATGAGTGTGAGTGTGTGTGTGAGTGTGTGTGTGTGTGTGTGTGTGTGTGTGTTTGTTTGTTTACCTGTTGGGGGAAGCAGGAGCGTGCTAAGGTTTGTGTGTAGCCAAAGGAAGGCCCTTCATATACGGCAGTGGGCAGCTTGAGAGCCTCCCTCAGAAATTGATCAAACTTGGATAGTACCAATACACCGTTGGGGTCAGATACCTGAGAAAACACATCTACACACACGTGCGCACACACACAAACACACACAAAATGAAGAAGACAGCTTAAAATACTACATGTCCAAAACCCAGTGCCTCTCTTAACCTTGACTTTAACCAGTAAGTGTGGCAGATTAGATCAGTGAGTGTCATAAAAGCCAGACTCTCTCAGCTGAGTTTTTGTTTAACTTTGGAGCTTTTTAATTTAATCTTAAATCTAATTTAATTTTTAAAGCATTTTTGAGACTTCAAAACTTCTTGAGTACAGGTGCACATGATATTTTCAGGGTTTTTTTTTTCTTTTTTCTATTGCCCACTCCATGTAATTCGAGTCTGTGACATGGACAATTTTCATGGTGTGAAGATAAAATTGGTCATGGCTTCATTAAATTTACTAAAGTTCTTTAAAAAAAATAAAATCAGCTGATTTTGATTAGGTTAGCAGGTACATTTTTGGAAATCTGACTGACCCTAACGCAAATGAAGGTAAATAAGCATGAGCAAACAGCAGCACTGATATTTCTCGTCCACCAGGTGGCGCATATGCAACATATAAACAGAATGAAAGATTTCCTGTAAAAAACAAATATAACTACAGGTAAAATGTACCAAAGCTTGTACTAAACTGCTTTAGGCCACATCGAGGATATGTTTTTTACAACTTAATAAAGTTTTCTGAAAGTTTAGTGAACCATCCACTTAGCAAAACATGTGCAATCACCAGTCTGTGCACTCACAATACAAAGCACATCTGCATGAATTAACCACCTTACTTTGTTGTGTTGTGACAGTCCACAGGTAACACCTTTGTCACTGATCCAGATGTCCAAGTTGGATAAAATTAACATTTTGGACAACCACTCTTATCATGCAATACTTGCTGGCGCAAACTGATGCAGTTTTTGCATTTTAAGAAACCTTCCCCACCCCTGTTTTAGGATTTCATCATAATATAAAAAAAACTCCAATTTATAAACAAATATTATAAAAAAAAGTATTGTGTTCCACTTTAACATGACTGTGTGCACCACAGCCTGAAGAAAGCCTAGATAAAATTCATAATTTCAATCAGCAATCAGGTCGACCTCTCACAGTGAACATCATTTGCTACAATGACAGTTTGCAGCTGAAAATAAGATTAAAACGATCCAAATCATTCAGAAAGAAAATGTGCAGGGACTGACTCTGTATAGCAAAAAAATTGCTGGTTCTCTTCTTTTAATCTTTGAATTCAGGTGTTTTCAGTCCCACTGCTGTAAGTGTATAAAAAAAAAAAAAAAAAGAGCTCATTAAATTTGAGCGTGGTACTATAATAGGATGCCACTGTTGTAACAAACCTGTTTGTAATCCCTCCTCAAAGTGGCATTCTTGCAAAGTGAAAATGTTTAAGATCCACAGCAACTCAGTTATAAAGTGTCAAACCACTTGTGGAGGCATATGGTGCATAAAAGTAACCAACGCTCTCCCGACTCTGCAGAGCTCCAAACCTCCTCTGTCATTAACATCAGCACAGAAACTGTGCACCAGGAGCTTCATGGTATGGGTCACCATGGCCAAACACACAGTTCCACTGTACAAACTGGCAGATTAAACCACAATAAGTGGTCAGGTTTATGCAGAGCAGATGTACCCTTTATCCATCAACATCACATCTGTGTTCTGATTCGTTTATTTCTAGTTTTCCTTCTCATATTGCTCTGCCTCTCTTTCCCCCAGTCTCTATTTTACAGGTTTTTTATTTTTTGTATAGTTTGAATTTTTATTTGTTCGCTTGTTTTAATATGTCAGTGACTTCCCCCCCACTGTTTTCTAGGTTTTCATGTCATGGGCTGTACAAAAGAAACTGAGTTGACTCATATGTAGCACATGGCAGGAAATAGCAAGCACACTGAGTGACATTCACACTACTATAAATACTGTGGTTTAAGCAAAGACACATGTGCTCCTCAGTCACTAACAACAAACACACCAAACTATTACTGCAGATGGGGGTAATAATTATGATCATTTTCTAGGAAATGCAAGAGATTTCGTGTCTGTTGTGATGTATCGACTGGTACTCACAGCGGAGTTTATCCACCAGCTTCCCTCCACACAGAGTGGCCAGCATCGCCTTTACAGAGAGAACCGTCAGACGGCTGTCCGGCTCACTGCGGCACAAACAAAAGCACGTGTGACGTTTGTGAAACTATGACAAAGACACACTCATTTAAAGGCAACAACAGGATGTGGAGGGCCACATCTCACTGTTGCGACTTCCTAATCATTACCACTCGATGGCAGCCAGTAAGAACTCAACCAGCAGGACGGTGCTCTGCTGCGGGTTGATGGTGTGTGTGGTGGGCAGGCGTTTGCTGAGCTGGTTGAACAGAGAGGACACGAGGTTCTCCAGTCTGGTCACAGAGATGCCAGCGTTCAGCTCTACTGCGTTTAGACCAGCGTCCCGCACCGCTTCGATCACATTGTAAATGTCAATGAGATGCACTGGAAGAAGAGTAAGGAAGTCAAAGTGTTTAAATTCTTTTTAACTTTAAGAATCTTATTGTTTGATAGGTTTTGAAAGATGTGCAATGCTTCACTATTTTCAATAAAAAGTAAGATTTTGATCAATTTTTTCTGCACTCATTTTATTATTATAATAATATGTCACAATGTAAAAATTTTCCCTTTTACGTCAGCCTAAACTGACACATGATTATTTTAATAACGCATCTTTCTGTTGTGAACGAGGCCAGTTCTGACTCACAGTTGCATCTCTTCTGTATAAATCTGAGCTTGCAGGCCGTTCGATATGTTGACAGACAAATGGCATCAAAGTTCTGTTCCCCTGTCGAAGAAGAAACACAGCATCAGTAAATAGCTCTCCTCAGTCTCAGTGCGACTAGTGTGATCTATTTAAGAAGATATATTTATCTTTAAAGGAAGTGTTGACATGGTTGAAGAAACATTTAGGGGTTAAACGAAGGCTCAAACTTGCTCACCGAGCTCCAGGAAAATCCGCCTCTCCTCTGCTTGCGCTATCGCTGGAGCTCTCCTCCCTCTGTCTCTCTGCCCCCCCTCCTCCATCACCATCCTGCACAATACACACAAAACATCGCAATAAATGCTCAGTACCTGGATATTCACTGAAGGAAAAAAAAATATGCTTCCATTGAGTAGTAGAAAGAAAATAGTTCCTACATGAAACTGCACACAACAAGGGTGATAAAGGGGTTAAGTTTTAAACAACATAGGGCGAAAGAGCTACAAAACCGGGTAACTAACAAGAGAAACGAGATAATTAGCTAAAAGAAAATCTACACGAATAGCTAATGAAGCTTGTTTCTGCTACTGAAAAAAAAAAAAAAAAAATTCCCATCTGCAAGTCAAAATTTCAACTTGATGACTCCAAATTAATTGCCCAATTTTTAGTTATTTTCCCTGAAGCTTGATTTAGTAAGTAAATTTTAGTAAAAACTAATTTAATAATCTGAAACTTTGACAGACTGCAAAGAAAATAATTTTTTTCAGTGGACCTCTGGCCAGGTGTTTCTGCTATTCATACCCTTTGGAGCATTTCAAATAAATAATCTGACAATATATCTTGATATATGGTAAAGACCCAGAAGTTTGTGCAACTATTGAGCTTATTAACAGCCCGTCAATAATATACAGATATCTGTGTCAGTATAATGCACCTGTACAGGTGATGTTGACATCACGATGTCTTGCAAAAACATGAACCGGAGGATTTTTAAGAACCATTTCTAAAGATCATAACATAGCCTCTTTTTACCTTGTGCACCAATTATCTCTTTTTTTAAAAGATCATGTTGATACATTTAATGGACTTAAAAAATAAATTAATTTAAATTAATTGCTACAGTGTATCAGAGTGCTCTCAAAGCTCTTATTCCTGATTTCCATCGATGTTCTTTCTTCTGTGTTTTGACTTTACGTGCATGTGAATTGGTTTGAACTCCGCACATTTCTATATATGGTCTTCACAGAAAAACATTAAAAAAAACAAACATCATCATCAGCGTTCTTTTTTTTTTTATTAGACCTGTTAAAAACAGACTAAATCTACAGGAAACAACTGGTTTAATCCAACGAAATACTGTAACTTTACTGTGTACACATGCAGACTCATGCAGACACTCCCAGCTGCAAACAAAAACTAGAGCCAGACAGTCAAGTTCAGGGCCACCAGAGGATGAGCTGAGAGCTCGGTAAATAAACTTAATAACGAGAGCAGCTGATGAAACCTGAGCTGTAGGCTGGCACTGAACAAGGACAATTAAACAAGGATTAAACAAGGATATAGAGGGAAGAGCGAGGAGGAGAGGGAAAGAAAGAAACAAAGGAATTAAACAAAAAGAAGAAAAGACATGAGGACGTAAAAAGGAAATAACATAAGGTTAAAGAAAGAAAGAAAGAAGTTGTCAGGTAACAAAGAAATCACCAGAGGACAGGGTCACCATGGCAACAGTTACACTACACCACAAAAGTGAATCACACACAAATATTTGCATTCCTTGTTCAAAAGTGCCACACACACACACACACACACACACACACATTCCAGAGAGGATTTGAAAGCTTCCCAGGAGACTTCATGCTTCATTCAGACAAAAGAAGGATCCCTCCTTCCAGTTAGTCTCTCACACACACATTTACATCTTTATGCAGTGGTTAAAACTTGCTGTTTCAGTGCTACTTCTGTCTCACACAGACTCAGACAGGCTGATATAAGTTTGTCAAGTATATGTGCAACTTGCAGCTCTTGTAAGCCACTGCCGTCTTTACAAGTCTGTTAAAGTGACAACATTCTGTCATATAGTGTTTGAGTGATAGCAAACATTTCAGCTAATGAGGTCAGAGCTTTCACAAGTAATCCCCATGAGCCAAAAGCTGCTCTAAAGACTCCTTTTGTCTGCTCTTAGCTGTGTATGAGGTGAGTGAGAGGGCATAACCTTTAATAGGGTTATCTCAGATTCACAGAAACCACACCCACCTGCTGATCAAACCTTCTGTTTACAAGGTGCAACCAATCAGAAGGAAGTTTTCCAAAAGGGAAGATGATCTTTAAAAAAAAAAGAGGTGCTAGTGTAAGATAAATAAGAATTACTTTCACACTGTGAGTCATGCAAAGCTACTCGAGCAGATTCACAAACAGACCAAAAACTTAAATAGGCAGAACCGTTCCTCGCTCCTACCTCTACTAATTCGGGACACCAAAACTGGGGCTGGCCCTCTTTGTGGCGTTGACAAATTTTTAAAGCATTTTAGGGCAATGTCTGTGGGCTCACACAATGACCATACCCTGGATAATCATCCTTAGTCACAAAGGGTCGCCAAACCAGGTAGCTCTGCATGTTTGAGTTGGCAGATTTTTAATGCCAGATACATTTCCTGACCCAACCCCAAAGAGTCCCAGGATCAAACTAGGGGTCTTACGCTTGTTACACCATAGTGTAAACCACTACACTCTGGAACCACTTCATTAATACGACTAGTGAAACTAAAAACTAGTGACAAAGCCCACAACTCGTGAGGAAATTATTTACGAGGGCATCAGAGTGAGCAACGTAAAGGCTGTTTTTACCCTGTAAACTTCTATACAATCAGACCTATTTTTCTCTGCAACCATAGGTGTCGCCCCCTGCTGGCCATTAAAAAGAATGCAGGTTTAAGGGACTGCATTAGCTTCAGACTCTGTGGCTACAACCCTTTTTAAAAATGTTATAAAGTCAATGGATGCATGCGACACCAGAGTGTAGTTTGTGGAGATCACATGGTCCCAGAACAAACAGATGAAGCTATCAAACGTGTTCAGTAAAATCTGGAAGATCACAAATAAATGCATTAACAAGCTGATTCATTCCTTCACCTGATTTGGGGCCTACAAAGTTATTTAGTATTCAATCACATGTAAGAATGTGCGACCATTAAATTTTAAGCATTTCTGCTTGTAAAATGACTGTTAATTGACTCTCAAAATAGCATACGTTTAATTAACCTCTTAATTTACCTCAGAAATATCTTTAGCTTCCAATATCCAAGGGCAAGGCGCCTGAATCGGTGGCTGTTGAGGGTAAATTAAAAGTTTAATGACTTCACTGAACAGATTTTTTTTTCACTGGTCACAGGCATGAGCCAAAAACAGAACTGTGACTGTTTCCAAAAGTCTCACCAGCTCCTCAGTTACCACAGTGGACTCTCCTGGTGAGTAAACTGTTATTTCCAGCCTGGCCTTGGTGATAACTACACCCTGTCTGTCTGTCTGTCTGCATGTATAAAGCTGACACAGAGGAACATTTGGTCTGTGAGCTGTGCTTCCTAATTTAACTCTAAAACCTTTAAATCATCACAGATATAATTATGCTTCCCGCAATTAACCAAAACTATGCAAAAAAAGGATAAAAATAGCTTAGCTGTTGTTTTCCTAATCACTAGTTCAGAGTACAAAGTTAAGTCACAGGGAATCCACTCAGATTTGTTTAAAACGAAACTCTGATATCAAACAAACTTTCACCCAGGTCACTGAACTCGTGTACTCGCAGCTGCCTAAATAAGCCCAACTTCGTAAAATAAAGGCTGAATTAAATACAGTAGGCTGGTGGGTAGTTCCAGCACTATTTGTGTCAGGACCCCTTTAGTCAAAGCAGGACTGCTATTTCCACCTGCAGTGATTTATATTTCATGGCATGGCTCTGTTCTCGACCCTTCCCACCCTTCTATGTGCATGCATGTGGAGAGCAGCAGCATCAGTAACAGAAACTATGACATTGCTTCAGTCAGAAATAGCATGAAATGGAGGTCACAGGTCACCTCTGCCTTAAATGGGAACTACTATGCTTTTCTTCATTTTCTGTCAGCCAATGTTATTATTATTATTATTATTACAGAAGCATTATTCTAAACAGTGACTCATGCAAAGTTACTGAAGTACTAATTTATGGGCCAACACTATCAGATTCAGCTGTGAGAGGTGTGGTGGAAGATAGAGGACCCAAATGCAGTGGTAGGCAGAGGTTGAACAAAAAGTTAAGTATCTATTGCTTAAAATGAACAACTGACAGTCAAGAAACAAAAAGAGTCACTAGGAAGCACTGGGAAAAACAGTAGGAACAGCACAGCTAAGTGGGACAACTTGAAAAAGGGCCAGTGGAAACGATCACAACAAATACACAAGGTGATGAGGGAAGAGGAAACGAGGGGAACACGGCTAAAGCTAATCACAGAAAAATCAGACAAGGGAAGTAAACAAAATGGCAAAATAAAACAGGAAATAAACAAACAAGTGGAACATCACAGAGACTTGACACAAAAGGGCTGAACATGAGGGAAAATGTAATATACAAAACTAGGGACCAAAAACAAAGAAGCTAAAGTCATGGTAGATTACTGCTGAAGTGGTTTGTTTGCAAAATAAAAGTGTCTTTACAGTAAATACCTGTATTACTGATTCATAAAGCTAAGTGTTAGCTAACAGAGTAGGGGCTCTCATTACCTTACTTTGTATACTTGAACTCCTAAAGTACAGGGGGGCGAGAACTTAGAAGAGAAGAGACCTGGAGAGTATTTACAGCTGCTCCTTTTCTGTGTGGGTGGAGATGCACATTGGTGTTGCACCCTGGTGTTTTATTAGCGCTAACATTTGCTGAGCTTTATGGAAACAAACACATTACTCTGAGCACACACTCTGTATCCTGGTGGTGATATATGCTGCTAGGACTCTCTGATGACCCAAAGAACAAATACTCACTACTGTCAGGTTTCATAGACATGGCACAGACAGTCCAAAAAGGTAGCCTTGCTCAGTGCAGGGATCAAACTGCTGACAGCCTCTACCTCCTCAGCCCTGGCTTACCTCCAGTTATCTTTATTAGTAGTTGGAGAACAAAGTATAGGAGTAAATAACATAGAATAGTCCCAGAAGTCAAGTAATATTCCTACAGAACCCCATCGATCCTTACAACAGCCATTCATTTTAAATTGACCTCATAATTCTTACCACACCATCAGTTTTGGTTTGCTTGAGACCTCTCTCTTATTATCCTTGATTTTATCATCGACAAAACTGATGTTTTCCCGCTAACAGAGACCTGGTTAAATTGTGATGACAATTTCACTGAGGACCAATTATGTTATTAATTATGTTATATTTGCTTTTTATTCACTTCTTTTACATTTTTAATGTTATTTTATTTAATTTTATTCCTATTTCCTTTTTTATCGCCTCTTAAGTATTTATTTTCCTGTTTGTTTCTTCTAAAGCACTTTATTTTGAAAGGTGGTATAAAGATGAACTTCATTACTATTATCATCATTATATGAGGGTGTGTGTGTGTGTGTGTGTGTGTGTGTGTTTGTGCGTGTGGGTGCGTGGTCATACCTCTCTGTGTCAGGGGGGTCACACAGGACAGAGGAGTCTCAATAAAGGTCGTCTAGCAGAGAGACAGAGACAAGAGAAAGGCAGTTTGAGTGTTTCCAGCCTTTCAAAGACTCTTTGGGGACTCACCACACCTCGATATCCCTACACATTAGTTGGAGACCCGCACACATGTTTATACTCATCTACAATCACTCTTTGGTCAATTTAGTTTATGATTTGAGTTTTGACAGTGCTACTCATCAGCCTCCCACTAGACACACCTATGGATTTCAAAATCCTATGCCGCCTTGTTCTCAAGTTATCACATTCACAAACATCCACACCGCCTACCCGGGTGGCTGATGACAATACCCCATCAGCCTTTTTACAGCTGTGGGGTAATAAAACTTTTCTTAGCTTTTCATTGTTTTTTTTAGTCCAAATGAACGGCACCTTCCGCAGCCTATATACCAGTGGACAATCACCATGCTCTTATGTTGGAAGTTTATTGCCCACTTACGAGGTAACTGTAGCCCCTCATGTCTTATGTTTCATAACTGCCGTGAGGTCACTTTTCTGCCATTCAGCTGTTTGAGACCTGGCTCAAAACTTACCTCTGGGTAGGAAAGTGCAATTTGTCCACATATAATTAAAGCAGCGGTTTACATTACTTTATGGAAGTCCACACATTTCTCTGTTATTTGATTAAGAAAAATAGATTTCATGACTTTGGCCAACTCTCTAACCAGAACCTGCAGCAGGTGGAAAACTGGTTAATGACTATAGAGCTAAACGACGACTACAGAGTCCATCCCTGGCATGAGAAACTCGATAGTGTGGGAGCTGATTACAGTGCTCTGGTATTTAATTGTCACAATTCCAGAGTAGATACTTATTAAGACAACTGATTGGTACAGTGTCCCCCACAACAATGCTTCCACCACAAATACAGCCCAAATCTGAGCGAAACACTGATTAGAGCAGGGGTAGGCAGATATTTTTTTTTTTTTTTTTTTTTTTTTTTTCACACAGGGCCAGACTGAGAAAAAGTTGGCAAAGGGCGGAAAAGAAACTTGTTAAAATACATGAATTTTGGTACACATGACAGACTGTTTTAAAGCAAGTCTTAGTAAATAGTTAATTCATTATTATTCATCTCTGGCTCTCCTCCATAATGTCCTGTTTCCTTCCTGTCAAGCCCAGAGATCACCACCCCTCCCTGAGCCTGGTTCTGCTAGAGGTTCCTTCCTGTTAAAAGGGAGTTTTTCCTTCCCACTTTCACCAAGTGCTTGCTCATAGGAGGACGTCTGATTATTGGTGTTTTCTCTCTAATATTATAGGGTCTTTACAATACAAAGCAAGTTGAGGCAAGTTGGGTTTTTGTTCTAAAAACCAAGAACTTTCCATTAGAAAATGTTAATTTTCCTGTGTCAGTCTGGTGCACAGTCAGCCCTTAATAAAATGACTGAATAAAATGTAAGCATTTACAGACTGAAGTGATTAACAAATACACAGTCATATTTATGGATACGAATGCACCAAAAACTGTGTTTACTTGTACAGTTAACTCAAACTTTTAATATTGTCACGGAACAGACCTGCACCACTGCATGAGGGAAAGCTCGGCCAAAGTTTTTAGCCATTGTGACGTGTATGTTTTCATCTTCATTTTCATTGATCTATTTACTACTGAACAAGTTCTATGCTCTTATTTTGAAAGTTTAGAAACTTAATGAAGAGACAGCTGATGCTTTCTCTGTTATTTATAACCACAAAGTATATATCAGTAAATATTATTATTCTATTTAATAACTTGTTGGTGTGCGGCTCTTTTGGTGCACACATGCACACGACATTCGCTGCAGGATTTGGGAAACTTTTAGGGAACTGATTAGTTTTCCTTTGTCCCTTTCCTTGTATTTTACCCATGTATAGATTAAACCATACTTTTTCATTTCTCATGTTGCTGATCTGCATACTGAATTTATAAAACTAAGACTCGACACTAAATTAATACCATACTATCTTCCATATTCTCTAAGAGCTGGAAACAAAGCATCATTATTTTTGACTGACACGCTCTATTCCTTTGTTAAAAGCAACAGTACATGCTGAGTGTTTCTGCGCCAGATAATCTAGTGTTTTATAGACAAATATAAGAAAAGACAGCAAAAACCGAGCAGCTGCCAAGTACCAACAAAACATAACTATAATGACAGGCTCTCAACAGCAGCAGAGTCAGCAATCCACCCACAACAAAGAATATTTTTCCTCTGGTCCTTCATGCCCCACCACTGGCTCCCACAAAAAACACTGCCCCACAAATATTGTCCAATAAAACTCTAAAAGAAATATGGGATAGTTTTGCATTTTTCTCTTCTCAGCTGCATAATTTTAAACAAATAAGTGAGAATGCACGGAAGACAGTTTAAGGCAAGTTTCACACAGGATTTTAAAACTTTCTCTACAAATGTAGATGGTCTGAACTGCAGGCGTAGCAGTAATCAGCTATTAGTTGTGTATGTGAACTCTGAATGCTATACATGTTGCTGTAAACCTCTTATTTTGGTTGTTTTAAGCACTTTCTTAACAAACTCTACACAACATCCATATACTGTATATAGTTTTACAGTGGTGGACTCTAATATACAACATAGGAAAAGCTTAAAATAAGATTGGTGTATTTGCAAGTAGTCTCTGTGAATAAAAAGCTCAGATTTCAGCTACTGGATATCTGTATGATGTGAGTAGATTTCCCAAATATGGTCATTTAAGGCAAACAGCTCTGGCTCTGCCCACAGAAGCTCCACCCACCTGACTACGGCATCCCATCTATGGAAGCTTGCATATATAATAATAAAATAATAATAATAATGATAATAACAATAATAACCATCTGTAAGTCTAAATTTCAAAGTTATATCTCAAAATTTGAACTTAGTTATCTCAGTTTGAGATAAACAGTAAGTCAAAATTTTGAGGTACTCAAGTTGAAATTTTGAGATGGCAGTATTATTTTCAATGGCAGAAGCAAGCATCCAAACCTCAGAAGGCATAAAAAAAACAAAAAACTAAACAATCACAGTGACTTGCTGTCTGTTGGGAGCCATGCATTTGTTTTTGTCCTTATTGTTCGTCCAGTCAGATTTGCATGACTACATTTTAGATTGTAATGAAATGCCACAGACTATATAGAAAATTGGGGAACCAGCATTCTTCTTAATGCACAGTATGGTGCAAAGTTCTACGGTTGCAAAGACTTCCACTTGCATTAAAAATCCATTTTAAGTCCATTTTGCAAATTATAGTCATTTAATGAGTCAGAAAGGAGGATTACCATGTCAACTTTATTTATAAAGCACTGGAAAAATGGCCACAGCAGATAGGGATAAACACTGTACACAACACAATAATGAATACAATGAAAACAACTATTTCAAAAACAAAACAACTATGATTAAAAACAAGTAGGATCATCGTCTCATGCTGGGTCAAAGGCCAAAAAGTATAAAAGCGCTTTAAGATGAATTTTAAAAATGGACAATGTAGTTGACTGTCTAACGTACTAGGCCATTTATTCCATAATCTAGGGGCAACAATGAGCTTTCTCTGAGCTTTCTTTAGATTTCTGTATATGAAAGAATAACTTTTTAGATGATTTAGCAGCTCGGACAGCAGTTTAGAAGTAAAACAGCTCAGAGAAGAAGACTGGGACAAGACCATTTAAAGATAAAAAACAAAAACAAGAACATGCAGCAGCATTTTGAATCAGCTGTAGACGTGAGATGAAAGACTGGCTAACTCTGAAAGAAACTGACCAACAACTTGTCAGTCACAAGATATTAGCCAATGAGCATGCACAGACAGATCCACCCCTAGCTCATCACATCTGGGGCCCGTTCTTCGTACCTCGCTAAGTAAGTTAGCCGGATTTGAATGTTGACGATTTCGCGTGATCTTGGATCGTTCGGTTCTCGAAGCTCATCTGGGACTTGCTGTCATAGCAACAGATCCGAAGCGTAAACCTGCTCGGGAGCAGGTTTACTTTATGTAAACAGGATTAGATCGCGGCCACTCAGGTATGTCCGCTGCAGTTATATGAAAGCAAGAGCGATATTTCGCCACTGTTTTACCATAAATAAATATTATCAATGTAACTAAAGATAATGCAGCATTTGATTCTTTTATTGATTCCATACAGATACATACAGGTCATTTCGAAAAAAAGGAAATGTACTATTAATCATTCTATTACATGTAGTAGATCATGTCAGATGTAATTCATATTTTAGGGTAGTAATAGTAAATTACTACGTGCAATCAAGATGAGAGACCACGACTATAAAAGCGAAGGTGGATTTGGGAAGTCTGTCGCAGCCATGTCCTGTCCGTTTGTGCTGCGAGCAAGGAAGGTGCAAGATTGATAAGGAGAGTTTACAGAATTTAGCGTATATTGCGGGATAGACAGGATCCTTTAGCTCAGCGCGACGGTGTGCTCATAGAGAGATATCGATTCTCCGTGAGGTATTATTATTTACTCTCTCTCTCTCTCTCTCTCTCTCTCTCTCTCTCTCTCTCTCTCTCTCTCTCTCTCTCTCTCTCTCTCTCTCTCTCTCTCTATATATATATACACTTACTGTACTGTATATACTTACTCCCGACTTACTGTGCATGCTTCAGTCACCCCTTGCATGGGAACAGGTAAAAGTGATGGAGTGTTATGTCAAACTACACACAAAAAAACCCACAATGTCAATAAATGTCACAGTACAAAAAGGGGTGTGACGAGGGGGTGCAGGACCACCACCTGTCTTTATTTGCTCTGCCCTTTTCTTGGTTGCTGTTATAAACAAACAAACAGATTATTTCAGGGTCTCTTGTCATAGACTAAAAGCAATATAAGTGATAAATATTACCATTCTGTGGAATATTCTTATATTTCACTTTTACTTTTTCCCATGTTCTAGTGGGTCCTGTTGTGGCTCTAATGTGAAAGAGGATATGATGTAATATAATATAATGTGGTATAATATAATATAATATCATGGATCACTTACGAGTTTGATTTGTCAGCAACTTTCTGCCAGCCCTCTCTCCTTGCTTTTGCAGCCTTTGCAGTGTTCCCCTGCGTTTTAATTAAACTCTGAAACTCCTGATATCCCTCAATCAAGAGTTCTTGGTCTGCTGCCGTGAAATACTGTGCGCACTCCTTCGACATCTTCGCCGACCAATCACAGGGTTGCCGATCAATGTTTCTACTATCGATGCGTAGCCCCTTTTAAGCCACCCAGTGATCTCAGATTACTTCATCCAGCTATACTAATCGTCAACAACAGGTGTGTTCGGAGAACCGGATTAGCGAGCTCAAAGTTAGCGCGATGATTTGATCTTGGATGTGTCATTTGATCTTGGATGTAGTAAGCGAGGTACGAAGAACGGGCCCCTGGTGTCAAAACACTCTGAGGGCTAAAAGCTTTGCGCTTCATAACCAATGGGTAACTTCACAGTGGCTTCATCCATCTTTTGTACCGCCTACGTGACTGTCTGTGCCTTGTTTATAATGTTAGCAGAGTAAATAACCAAAACAAATATAACATCAGAATTGGCATTTTAAAAATCGATACATGCCAAGAACTTTGCACTCAATGCATCTTTAGTGTGCCACGTATGTTGTCATAGTGTGAAAACTGGGCGTTGCACCAGTGCTGACCACCCAGCCAGTGCACCTGTTCATTAACAGCTACCCTACACACACACAAACACACACACACACACACACACACACACACCACCTAAGTACCTCATCAAAACAGCAGTTACACTTTTACAGGCTTAACACCTGAGCATGACAAATGGTCCTTGAATAAAAAACAAACACACATGATCTTCCCTCACACAAACACCACTTTCTCTTTCACAAACACACACACACACACACCTACCAGTTTAAATACCAAAAATCCCTCTCTTCCAGCGCCCACGCTCAACTCACCGCTGCGATCTGTGCGTGAATCCAAAAGCTAAAACTTTGACACGACAACACCGATACAGAAACGGGCGTCAGGCAGACACGGTGTTGTTTACCACCCTTCTAACACTGCACGCACACTATACATGCCACATGACCACATTACCACTTGCAGCTGCTCACTATTCTCACCGACTGCCTTGACAGGACATAACTAGTGTGTGTGTGTCACACATGATGAGCTTACAGTAGTGCATGCTGCAACTTTAGACACTGACGTTTCTGAAATACCTCTGAGCTCCATTTATCCTCTAAATGACACGTCACTGTAAAACAGGTGAGGCTTTTTGGCCAGACAAAAAAATAAAATAAAAGCTCTGCAGTATTTTTCTAAATTAATTATTTAAAAGTTCAAGTTTCACACAACTGAGACACTTGAATTTTTCTGTGGCTGAGTGCATTAATGGCTGGTTTGGCTCAGTCTCAAGGGTCCTGAAGCTTAATGGAGAAAGCTTAATGGAGGCCAAATAAATTGTCACTTGGTAGCTGTATTTGTACTAGATATAGTATTACCCTGGATCCACTATGCTCAGTCCCATCTCCGTATTTTTATTCTGTGACTCGGCTAAAGAAGCTTTACAAGAGTCACAGTTCAAAATAAACCTCATTTGCTCCACTTTAAGCTCTCTTCCCCCAACTTTTAGCTCAATATTGCACAAACTGCGGGCCGTGAAGGGCCAGTATCTGCAAAGTATAGAGTGAAAGTTGACTAAAATACTGTGACATTATATACATGACAGAACATAAACGGACTTTAAATTTTCCACAGTGGGGTGGTTACAACGTCTTGCAATTCTTTTCTAATATGTGACACTATGGGGAAAAAAATTGCATCAATAAACCCATCAGTAAACAGAAGATGATCATTTCTAATTTGACAAGTTCCAAATATTTTACTTTATTCCTCAAAATAATAACAAAAAAAGATTGCATTTGTCATTTAAATACCTTGACAACTCTAAGAAAATTAAAAAAAAAACTACAAATCAAAACATAGACTCCACTAATGCCCTTTCTTAGGGCCTTTTATTCTTTAAGGGACACTTTTGATTGCACTGAACTGAAATCAAAACTCTCCCTGCGTCTCCAGCCTCTCCCCCGTGACCTTCAATCTCTAAGCTGCAAAAAGAGACAGTCAGACTGACCCTGCGCAACCCCGGGGGCCATCACCAAGCAGGTAAAAACAGAAGCAGCACATCTCTGATTTCACATTTAAGATATACAGCTAGCATGCCACGGCTGTCTGGAGGACTGACAGAGGAGGTGCATGTTCTGATCTGCAGATATGAAGCGGTTTACTATAAAGAAAGTTTGTTTTTTAAGTTTGTTGTAGGGGTTATTGAGCTGTTTAATAGCTGCATATCAGACAGTATTTAATGCACTCTTTTGCAACAGGTGACAGTAAAGTAAATCTGACAAAACAAGTACAGTCAGATTTATAAGTATTAGTAATTTTGCCACTGTACACCACTGGGTTTAAAATTTGCAGACTTTCAGCTTTAATTCAAGTGGTTAAAAACATTATGAATTACAGCCATTTTTAAACACATTGCCTCATTTATAAAGGATCTAATTTTATTTAGAAGTGTGCAGCAACTCTGCTGTGGCCAAATTAACCCTCATACAAACTATTTTATCAGAGTACCCAAACATATTTTACACAGAAATACCGTTTTAATGGCTGAGTTTGTGTTTATCATACCTGTACTGTTTCCTTTATCCATGAAAGCATTTTAAATTGTTCTAAATTCGATTTATTTAGACAATCTTGGTCTGTTGCTTCTTTCTTGTTTCAGTGATACTAGAAAAAACATTTTACAAACATTTCAAAAAACATGTTTGACTGGATTATCTTCTTATAAAAAAGTCATCAAAGTCAGGCTGCTTTTGGATTCAGACTAATAAAAAATCTTAGTAATTTGTAATATTTAAAACGTTCTGTGCAGAATCACTGAAGTAGTAAATCTTGCTACTCTAGTTCAGGCCAAAACACTGCAATGTGGTAATAGCAAATTGAAAACTACTATAAAACAAGCCTTTAACTTTAACAAGTATACCTATATTGCCACTCAGATTTTCATGATCTTCCTACATAAAATATAGACCAACAAATTCACATGAAACTGTTCTACTATTAAAAAAATATATCAAAATGGCATGAATAACAATACAGCACCTATTCACTTGGAGGGTACAGACAAAGAAAGAATGACATCCAGAGGTTGATAGAGACAGAAATACAGTTTGACTACATGACAAAGATTTGAAGATAAGAAGAAAAACACTGAGAAATCAAGATCCACCAAGAAGCCGGAAGGAAGCAAACGGTGAGAAACAAATGTTGCAAGCAACAGGATGACGGGGCCGGAGAAAAACAAAGTGAAAGAGATGGGAAGTGAAAGTTATGTCTCAAGACAGCACAGAGACACCAGAGTAACACTAAAAATGTTCAGTTGGTGGGACAAACAGGCAGCTACGACTGTGCAAACTGTAGTGTCAATCACCGCGGACTAACTATTACGGGAATTTAAAACAAGCTCTTATACAAATTTACTCCTAAACTTGTAATTCTGCACTGAAAACAAGCCTGTCATTACACTGCATTTTACTGCACTGCTGCAAGCCATCAAACTCAGAAGCATCAAGCATGCCTGAGAGTAAACAGTCAGAAATCCCTGTGAGCAGCTGCTCCAACATGCAAAATGCAGAATGCTTCCATTTCACTATAATTTAATTCCTGAGAAATTATACAAAGCAGAGGTGGGTAATCATAGGTTTCAACCTCACCTCTATTATCTTCCCACCCACAGAGGAGACAGTAACACTGCTGCAGATCAGGAGACAATGAGGAGACTCTGAGATGAAACGTAACGAAGTGAGAGATGGTGCAAAGACACAGAATCTCTGCAGGTAAATCAGGTCAAACTTTTTTTAAATGCCTGGTATCGTATGCAGGGTTTTGACTGGATGCCTGGAAAAAAGGAATGGCTAATTTTTGCTTCCCCTTTCATTATGTTCCACTAAAGGTGTAAACAAATCGCCCACTGCTCAATTAAAGTGCATAATATGTATCTACCAGGGAAAATGTGCCTTCGGGGGATAGTGTGAGACACAAATAATCAGTTACAGCAATCGCTCTCTTTTTCACTGCCTTCCATCTCCTTTCAACTTCCTCCACGGGGAGGAAAAGTCTGAAGAAGTCTACTTTTCCTACAATTTCCTGTGTTTAGTCACAGCTACTCTGATTGCTATGAACCTGACTGTTTAGATATTGTTAAAAAATAAAGACTTTATTTTTTACCTGAAGTTTGAATGCTAATTCAGTTTGGTTTGAGAACGACAGATAAACACAGACACCTGAAATAATCTCATTATCAGCAAAGTATGTTTTAATACCTAAGAAAGTTAAGTATTGTAATATGCATCAATTTTGACACTGATTTAACTTTTTCAATCATGATTCAGGTAAAAAGGACACACATTATTTAGTTGTAGTGTCTCAGGTGTGCAGATTTGATGCTCTTCTTGTTAAATGTAACAGTAACGCGAACATTTTTGAGGATTTTAACTGCTAAAGATGCCACGCTGGGCTCTAAATAACAGTAAAGTGAATTTTTTTATTTTTTTGAATGGACTGAAGAAAAATGCATAAGATTAACTGATAATGCAAATTAGGATTCTGGCCTTTTAGGGGCTGACTATACTTATAAGCAGGACTGGTTGGACATAAGCTTCCATAAATACTATTTATAGGGGATTTAAACATAAACCTTTCACAGTATATTATTGTTTCACCATCCCAATGAAGCCAGACTGCAATTTGGCAATTCAGGGTCAATTCGGCAAGGTTACTTTACACTTCTAAATGTAGAATTTGAGACTTTATCAATTAAGTGATAATTAAGATTAAGTATTTTCCTCACTGCAGCAAAGAGAAGTGCAGGAATGTAATTGATTTTGAGTTTAACTTTAATATGTGCTACTGCAGAAGGAGAGCCAGCTGAGCACACTTGAGGGCTGGATATGGATGGCTTGGGTGCTGTCATGCTTTGCTAGACTCCCCCTAAATGCTTTGGTTATCTCCAGTAGTATCTTTTGGCAGGCTGTGGTGTCATAAATCATTTCGTTTGACCCGCACATGTCACATGAAATGGCTTTTCAGCGGTTTCGAGTTATTAAAACATTTCCTCTCACCCAACCAGTCACATGATTGATTATGAAAAACAAAAGCATTATCAGCCAACTACATCTGTTTCCATTCAGCTTATTGACCATAACTGTACATAAGCACACATCTATAATACATATATGTATCCTTTAATTACGCCCAAGGTGTGGGCCGAATTTTATAATGACCCTTTATAATGTCAAAAAAGTATTACATTGTGTTTTAGAAAGCTTGTGTGTTTGGCAAACATCCAAGAAACGTAAAATTGACAGTTTTTTGAATGGAGTAACGTTCCTCCCATATGAGAGGACAAAAGTTTTGATTTAAAAAGTGGGCAGGACTTGAGTCTAACACTCCGCACAGGGACGGACACCGCTTTGGACTCTCGTTTGAGTCTAACCTTTCTTTAAACAGGTTTATTTAAGACTTTCTGGACTCGTATTTACGTTTAAATAGGGTCGAGTGAAAGCTCATTTTTAGTTCTGCCTACTTCTGGGAAGCTGAGTGACATCTGAGCGGCCATGTTGCAGGAAAGTTTTAACTCCCTGTTCACCTTGTTCCCCCGAATGAATGTGTTCCTCAGACCTCTCACTGACTAACTCTGGTACATTTCACACCGAAAGTCGCTGTTAATGCGGATAAATCGTGAAACTCCTGCTCCAGCACCATATTATAAGCCTTTAACATCCTCTGAGAGACGCGCTGCACTCACCGGGATTATTTTCGGCAGGTATTCGCGTCCAAACACCAACATCAACACTGAAACGTGTGGCTCCGACTTTAGATGTATCTCGGTTTCTTTCTTTCTCTTTTCGCGGTACTTTCTGGCGTCCTCCTCGGTTTAAATAACAGCGTCCCTCGGTCCCGTTACTTATTTCCGTGACGAGCCATGTTTCACACCCTCCATACCCGCTGCTGCTGCCTCTGCTGCTGCACCGGTTGCTGCTGCTGTGATGAAGAAGTGAACTATTTTTGAAAGAAAGTCACTCCTCTCAGTCAGTCCTGCCCCCTCCCCTCGGCTCAGAGCTGCCACTGACACAAAACCAGCTCACTTCACAGTCAGTAGTACCGTTCGTCCGACTTTACTCGCTCAATAAAATGACATGTACTTCAAGAATAAAAGGAATGAGTCATTTCGACACTGCCGACTGAACTGCATAGGGGGCCCAGGGCAAAGTTAGTGTTTGGGTTCCCATTACCCCCCCACCCAAAAGAATCTTATTATTTCCCATCTCTAACTAAAAATACTAACTCTCTTAGTGCTGCAGCGCTGTGAAAGTATTTGCCACTTTCCTGATTTCCTATATTTTTGCATATTTGTCAGGCTTAAACGTGTCAGACCATCAAACAATTTTTGTATTAGACAAAAATAATTCAAATAATTACAAAACGCCGTTTTTAAATTATAATTCAATTTATTTTAAAAAAATGATCTAAACCATAGGTGTCAAACTCTGGCCCGCGGGCCAAATTTGGCCCGCAGCCTAATTACATTTGGCCCGCGAAGCCATACCAAATTACTATTAATACTGGCCTACTGGTATTATACAGCTAATATATATATTGTTTAGTATTAAGCTTTGCTTGTTCCATATTCAGTTTTTCAGCAAAACTTGTTTGAGTCCATAAGAAAAGATTCATTCTTATATCTGGAGGAAGATTTTTTTTCAATAAATATTAATGTTGGCCCGCGACTTTGTTCCAGTTTTGAATTTTGGCCCACTGTGTATTTGAGTTTGACACCCCTGATCTAAACCCACCTGGCCCTATTTGTAAAACCATTCTCTTCCCCTTCACTCCCCGTGTTAAATATTGATTTAATTAACCAAATTGTGCATTTTGGTTAATTTGGTTAAAAAAATAACTTTTAGCCTACTAGCCTAATTTGTAATTTAGGCTTGTAGGCTAAAATATATTTTTTTAAAAACCCAATGCACAATACCACGATATACAGAAACAGCTGAGAAATAAAGTCTGGTAGCACTATATAATGATGTCACAGTGTTAAGTGTGAAGTGAGTGAGTGTGCTGAAAGGTGAGTCTTTACAACAGTCAAGCATTAGTAAGGTATTGGCAAGTGCTTAATTGATCATTTATCTATCAATACTCCTTCTTAGTATGTCATTTGTAAATAGAGATATGTTCCACCATGCAAAGCTGAAAATATAATCATAGTCATAATAATATATTTGCATTTATAAATGGCATATTAAAGAGGAGTATGTATGACCGATGAATTAAATTAATACCTTAACAATATTTAATAGTGTGACATTATTATATGTGTTTGACATCTATCAGTCTGGAAAGGGTTACTCCTGCAAATTACAGTGAGAGCCATTATCCACAAATGAGAAAACTTGGAATGGGGTAAATCTTCCCAGGAGCGACATGAATGTGTCGACGACTCATACAGGAGGTCACAATACAACCCAGAACATCTAAAGAACTGCAGGCCTCTCTTGCCTCAGTTAAGGTCAGAGTTCATGATTCAACAATAAGAAAAATACTGGGCAAAAATCAGCGTTCCAAGATGAAAACCGCTGCTGACCAAAGAGAACACAAAGGCTTGTCTCAGATTTGCTAAAAAACAAAACAAAACATTTTGTGGACTGTAACAACAGTTTAACTTTTTGGAAGGTTTGAGTCCTGTTACATCTGGTACTGTATGAAACTAATACAGTATTTCTTAAAAAGAACATCATGCCAACAGTTCTCTTGCTTTTAAAAAAAAAAAAAAAAAAAAAAAAAAAAAATGTAGAGGAGGAGTTTCCATTTTTCCTCAGTATGTCGATGTGGATGAACCAGAGAAGCTTTCCAGGTGCAGCTTGCTGATTACTGCACTTCCTCCCCCAGGCCCATTCACACTCTTACCGGGCCCATAAACTTTATATTATGATGACATCACACAAACAAAAGCCACTTTTTTAACTTGGTTTTTCAAATATGACTCTCATGGGCTGCAAGCAGCTGCTTTTACAGATGTTGTTTTATAATGATGGTCTACAGGAATAATGCTTTTTGGGTCACATGACATTTATGTCATTGCCATACTGTGATTGACCAGTAGAATAAACCAGCCCCATTATCAATGGCAGTGCTGTGTACTGCATTCGTGTCCATTATTCTATCATTTTGGCTACATAGAAGGGAAACATACAGCATGTAGCCTGACAGCAATGACCCTGTGTCAGTAGGTTAAATGCTGATTGTTTGAAGAGTTTCCTTTAACAGAGAAAGACACACAAAGATAATATCAAAGATCAAAAAAGGACAGATCAGTAAGCCTAAACAATGTCCCAAGTGGACTGTGTGTATTGCTTTTAAGTCTCTGTTTGACTCCACTACAATAGTTCTTTGTCTAATACGACTTTCCTATAGCAGGGCTAAACTAAAAAACAAAGAACATGAACAAGAGAAGTCCAGATTACTGGTTGTCCACCCATTTATTTTTTGCAGTCATGTTATAAGCAATGAGCATTTTCACTATTGCCATCTTGGCTTTTTGAAACCAGACGTGATGACCTAGTGTGCAACAGCTCAATCATTGGCTGTCGACTTGTGATTTGCAAATAGCAAATGAGCATATCCTGGATTACCCTCCTTGCTGACTCTTGGAATGACCATAATTTACCAAATGAGCTTAATGTTTTATTAGGTAGGACTTGAAATGTGTGACTGATCCCATGAAGTCATCAGGAAAGTGTTGATGAGGTCAAAGGTGAGGGGCAGAAGTCATTTTGCCAACCACAGGTGTCACTAAAGGAACTGCATGTTTAAGAAACTCCCATGTTAGCTTTTCAGACCCAGAAGGTCGTCCATCGTTTACATTCTCTGCCACTACAATGGTACAGCACTTAATGCATCCATTCCTGGCAGTTACCTGGAAGCCTCTGTAGTGGGAGTCTGCACTCCAGCAGCTTTGCATTGCAACCATACACCACTGCAGCTGCTTAAACTAAGTAGGTGGATGAAATTTGAGGATAAGGAGGAAAATTACCTTTGAGAATATTTTAAATTAATGTCTGTACTAAAGTGATGCTAAAACTGAGCCTACAAACTCCAGTGACTCAAGCAAGGAACAAGATCCAGAGCTGTGCTGCAGTTATGGCACAAAATGAATTACTACCTTTATCATAGTACTCTTCACAAACAGTAACACCATGTTCTTTGAGCATTACAAAGTCTAGTTTTACAAAATTAGATAAACTAAACAGAATCTTCCATTTCTGAAACCTGATTCACTCTCCATCTGCACTCATTACTTGCATAAAGCTGCACTGTAAAGATTACAGTGTAACTAATGTAATATCACATTTATAATACATGTATCTGATACATGAGTTTTTTGTGAGACCTCTACATCATTAGTGGGATTTTTTTTCAGGAAAAACCCAAATAAATTGATCAAAAATGCCAGATGTAGTAAAACTGATACCAATTAAAACACATATATGAAAAATTATTATTTAATTTCTTAAAAGAAAAAAATCCAAATTGTTCGATAAACACTCCAGTTTAAAAATGTTTTTAATTTTCTGGAAATTATGCCATGTTTCAGGTTTTTTAGCTTTCAGCATTGTTCTGTCTCAATTATCACAAGTCTATTTTTAAAAGGAAAAATGCAATTAATTAAGGTGAATATTTGCTAGTTTCCAAATCTGCTCTGAAATTTAACTCAGATTTGTTCATTTTTTAGTTTTCCACAGCTGATTAGAGAACGCCATTGGAATAAAGATATTCAGCATGTCCAGGAAGAATACTTGAAATGTCCAGGCAACTTTTTAGTACTGAAAATAATGACTGACGTGGCGCTGCAGCCTTACAATATTGTTATCATGGATTGTTGTGACCTTGATCGTGGGCTTCTGTGTGTTAATTACTGCTGTAGCATTACTGGCACAATGCCGGGCCACCTCTGTGTCTCTTCCTTTCACGCAACCTTTATTCTCCCAAGGTTGTGAAATTCAACAGCGCTGTGTGATCACACCACACACACTCATCTACACTGGAGTGTTTCATTAGAGTAGATGAGCTTACAATGAAAATTAAACTTTGATCATATTATGACAGCTACTTGTCTTTCTGATTAAGTAATTACGCACACTCCAGTAAACACCTCTCCTTCCCACACTGAGAGCTGTTGCATTATAAACACCTCTTCACTGATTATGCAGCTAAAATATTGGAAATTATTATTTGACTCTTTACTTCAGAGTGCAAACTGACTTGTTAAGCAGTTTCAGCTTGAAACTATGGCTTACTCATCACTTTGAGACATACAGTACATCTCTGTGCCGAACTTCCCTAGGTGACTACTGAAAGGATGACTCAACATGTGACAAAGAAACCAGAAAAGGGTTGATGTGTGAAAGAGCAAGAGTGCTGTTAGGAAACTGTGAGAGGAAAGAGAGTAACTCACTGACATAATGTTAATGTACAAATTGATTGCATGACAGGAAAAAGAAAATCAGAACAAACGTGACTAAAACAGTTTCCTGTTACAGGTACATCCAGATGTGTCCAAATATGTTCGGCACATAGAAGAATTTCACATCTAACATCAACACCTGCAGAGGAACTGAGTTCTTCATATCTACAGGCCATTAAAAAGCTCTATATATCAAATCAAAATCAAAATGTAGTGGCAGAGATTAATTCCAGAAGTTTAGAGATACCTATGTTGTAGCAGGCAAAAAGACTGAACACACCTAACAGCAGCATAGCTTAAATAGAGTACAATAGGACAAAAACAAAAAGCTCAGGTGAAACGAAAAAATAAAAATGAGGCCAAAATGTGCAAAACAGACATAAGACGTAAGACGTTATACAGATATCTGAAAACATGGACGAGAGAAGTAGAAACAAGAACACTAATCACAAATAAACTCTAAATAAAGGTTTTTATTTATTTATTTAATGTCACAATAGTTGAATAGCAAACGTGTCAATAATAACATTAATTATAATAACAACAAGAAAAAGTTGAAGAATAATTAAAGAAAGGTTACATGCAGAAAAAAGCAAAGCCACAACATGACGTCATGTTAAAGTAATCAATGAAATATGAAAATGATACTGTCAAAAAAGGCCCTTTAAAGATAAATGCATCTATAACAAGCTAATAACAAATAACTCTTGATTGTCTATATACTGTAATGCTAAACCATGCTAATTGCAGACTATTTGGCTTGAAAAATATCTACAATGTTGTTCAGGGACACTAATATGTCTATTAGTGCCTACAGTTGAAAGCTTTTTAAAGGCTGTAACATGATTGCACATCCTGAGAATCATTGAGAAAAATCCAAAGCAGAATTCAAGGGGAGCAAACAGAAATCCCAGACAAAAAAAGAACATGGGAGCCAGGTCAAAAAGCAAAGTCCAAAAGGAAGACTGAATAAATACAAAAATGAGCATAAAGGAAACCCAAAAGGAGAAAAAAGCAAAACAAACATGCAACTTTAGGCTTTTCCCATTTCTCTAATTTGTGCTACCTTGTCTCCTTTGTCCTCCTTCCTCCTGCCTGTGACCTAGAAATCAAACTCACGGTGATTTGTTGTAGGATTTTCAGATCCTAGAAAACATCCAGAGGACAGAGGAGAGAGGACACTGCAAGAGGAGCTATAATCTAGGATGCACAGGTGTATCCTTTACACAAGGGTTCTTACCTTCAGTGCGTAAAAGAGGTATATTCAAACTGTAAAACAATGTCATACCCACTGTTACACATGAAGCCATAAAACGCAGCAGTGTTTTATAAGAGAAAACTATTTATGAAGCATTATATTTAACCGACATCGCTTCACAGTGATGATGCCTCATTCTGGCCTGCTGCATTGACTCCTTTATGCTTGAATCTCCTTCCTCGCGTCTTCCGGTGGCATCTGAAGGACTAAGACATAAGGAAAGGAGCTAAGAAGAGGACTCAAGGACGTGGAGTTGGGAAAAATGACAAAGGCTTTCAGGCAGAACGGAAGCAATATCCAAAACAAGAGCAGGAAATGACCAAAGACAAATCTTAAACATGGAGACAGGAGCAAACACAGTAAACACACAGACTGGAAACAGACTGGAAACATCACAAAAGCAAAACAGGAACCCAGATCCCAACAGCATCACAAAAACTCAGAGTCACTAAACAACAGTGTAATCAAAACCAGAACCAAGGCCTTCAAACATTAACCTTTAGATTATATAATGAAGGCTGATGGTAACTTGCATAATAAAAACCTGCAACATGTGTTTTTGGACCAGTTGTGCAACCTGGTGTACCAGACTAGCTCCAGGACGTAAACAAACATACGTGAGCAGAAGGTACTTCCCTTCATGTTGTAAAGCTGGACTTTGCAGGAGAAAAAAGGAAATCCCTTTCAGCGTCATGGTTACGCTGTGGGGTCGATGTACCTCCCAGCACATGTCACACAAACACTCACAGATAAAAACGCTGCCACAAAGTCCTCTGCAGAATTCAGATTTTTGCTTTCAACGGGCCGCATCGGGGTTTTTTTCATCGAAGACAGAAGATTCAAAGAGGATTTCTTTAAGGAGCAGGATGATGTGGACGGTGGGACTTCAGGCGGTTGCCATCTGTGTTTTCCTGCAGGTTAGTAATGTAAACCTATCATACATGCGAATCTTTATATAGTGTGTGAGATGTAAATTATATACAAAGCAGCTCTGAATGTGTGGAGGGAAACATACTCTAACTGAGAGAGGTCAAAAATGATTTACATGTTTTAAAAAGAATAGTCTGTTTTGGGGTTGCTTCTGCTCATCAGCTTTCATTTGCACTTGATTTATTTCTTTTGTCTGTGGTGCTCAGTGTTGTCACTGCATTCTGATATAGTTCAGATCTTTGAGGTGACTCTGAAATTATTCAGATGTTAGCGGTAAATTTCTCACAGTAGAAGAATGATACAAATTAGAGTCTAATTTTTGCTATTAGAACAGAAATAAAGTCTTTAACAGTTGTCCTTAACAACTACAAAAAAGAATAAAAACTTGATAAATACTTTTATTTTGAGAATAATTTTGAGAAATCCTACTATTATAGAATCCAGAATAATAATGACAATGATAAAAATAACATCAATGATAACAATAATAGCAAAACAATAAGAAGAAGTAAAATAAATGATTTCAAAAACAACAAAGCAACAGAGAGATGTATTATGATAAATCATGTGTGGTATGAAAGAGCTCCTGTATGTGTGTTTGTGGAAGCTGACAGATTCACTCTGATGACTCACTGCTTCGACTATATGTCTATGTGCTACTTTCAGGTGTCGGGCTGTTTCTCATCATGCCTCATAAAGGGGTCCGTAGCCTACTGTGGCTTCCAGAACCTCCGCTCGGTTCCTCCTCTCCCTCCTGACATCACCCATTTGTACCTGGAGATGAACCACATCAGTGAGATCAACTCCACCTCCCTGTCAGGCCTCGAGGAGCTGCAGGTGCTGGACCTCGGACGACAGCATGCGCGGCTTGTGATCAGGAACCACGCCTTCAGCAGACAAAAACATCTGAGGAGGCTTTCGCTCGACTTTAACATCGGACTTCAGCTGGAGCCGCAGGCCTTTGAAGGGTTGGCAAGTCTACAGATTCTCAACCTGGATTACTGCTCACTTAAAGAATCTATACTTAGGGACAAATATCTAGAACCGCTGCTGTCCCTACAAACTCTCAGCCTCTTTGGTAACGACATAAAAAGACTCCAGCCTTCTCCCTTCTTTGTCAACATGACTCATTTGAAAGACCTGAATCTCAAGCTGAACAAAATTGATAAAATTTGTGAGGCTGATCTTGCTGCCTTTCAGGGAAAAACCTTCACAGTTCTGAACTTAAACTCAGTGTACCTGAGAGAGATGTCCAGCGGTAAGTTTGACTGGAAGAAATGTGGGAATCCTTTCAGAGATCTGACCTTTCAGACACTCGATTTGTCAAGCAACGGGTTTGGTGTGGGCCAGTGCACGCAGTTTTTCAAAGCCATCAAGGGGACAAAAATTTCCCATCTGAAAATGTCAGGGCACATGGGCAGAGGATTTTCATTCAACAATCTTCCTGATCCAGATCGCAGCACATTTGAAGGCTTGCACAACAGCTCAGTCCTTTCTTTGGATCTGTCTAAAAGCAGAATATTTGCATTGCAACAGGGGGTGTTTAGTGCACTGACAGAAGTCACAATCATTGATATATCCCAAAACAAAGTCAATCAGATACACAGAAATGCCTTTGAAGGTCTTCAGGATCATTTAAAAGTGCTCAACCTGTCACACAACCTGCTTGGGGAGATCTATTCTTACACATTTGCTTCTCTGACAAACCTCCAGGTGTTAGATTTGTCTCATAATCACATTGGTGCATTGGGTTATCAGTCATTTAGTCGACTTCCCAACCTGAAATTATTATATCTGACAGGAAACTCTCTGAGGGATTTAGGCTTCCCTGCTCCTCTACCAAGTTTAGATTTTCTTTTATTGAATGACAACAAGTTGGCACCCTCATCAGTGAGCAGCATCTCTCAGTTTGCCAGTAACCTCATGCATCTAGACCTTCAGGACAACAGATTAACAGACTTGGATGATGTCTCCACCATTTTGACCAGTTTAAAACGACTGAGGCATCTCTTTTTTGGAGGAAACAGAATCAGGAGTTGCTCCTTCAGCAGACGAGTCGGTCTAAATAATCTCACAGTTCTTGATCTTCACGGCAGCTCCCTGCAGTCTGTTTGGGCTCAGGGTAAATGTCTCAATCTGTTTGACAATTTTGGGCATGTTGCTGGTCTCAATTTGAGCTTCAATGCGCTGCAGTCGCTCCCTCAAGGCGTTTTCAGGGGGCTCACTTCAGTAAGAGAGATGGACCTCTCGTACAACGCCTTGACATATATCCAGCCTGACGCATTTCCAAAAAGTCTAAAAGCACTCTACCTTTCCAACAACTTCATAGCCTCGCCTAACCCTGCCACTTTCCGCTCTCTGAGCTTCCTCGACCTCCGGATGAACCGATTCCACTGCAACACTGATCTGAAGAGCTTCCTGACTCGGTTGAACGAGACCACCGTGAGGCTACTGAGTCCTGTTGAAGAGCTCAGATGTGAATTTCCTGCTAGTGTCTATAAGGTTCCTCTGATAGAGTTTTCTGCGATGGTCTCACAGCAGTGAAAGCAGCTAAAACAGAGCAAAAATGTATTCCTCAGCTGGAAAATCATGATGAAATAATCGCTGGAGGAGTGTACTAGTGTCATGTATCATTGATTAAAGTTGTGCATGTGATCTGAATTTGAAACTTGTATTTGAAATGTATGATTTAGTCTATAAAAAACCCAACCCAGATGTAATAAAAAAATATATCAATTTAAGGCTATGGTCTCTTCTCATGAAAAGCTGGGGGTGAATTCAGGATGTTTAATAATTCAGGGGCCATTAAGGGGCAGCATAATCTTGTGGCATGTTACTTGCTTTTTGTTGAGTAAAAGTCCAGACAAGCTCAGTACTGCAATTTTAAATCTTGTTCTTTTAGCTGCTCCCTTTAGGAGTTGCTGCAGCAGATCATCCTCCAACATCTCGCCCTATGGTCTTCATGCCTTCTGCCTGGAGGTCCATCTTCACCATTCGTTGTCCAGTATATCCCCCATTCCTCGTAGGCACATGTCCAAAGCATGTCAATCTTTCTTCTCTAACTTTGTGTGCAAACTGCTCAACCTGAGCTTTCCTTCTGAAGTGCTAATTTCTAAACCTTCCACAAAAGCAATGCATGTTTTTCTATGATATCAACAGCAAGTGATTGTTCTGGAGCTCCAGAACAATCACTTGCTGTCCTGTCCAGGACCCCTGTGGATGCTGGAAGAGGATCCACTTACCTTAAACAAGAAGAGGATCCATATAGGAGACAAACAGATGGATGAACATTCTCTAGTAGATTCAGGCTGATTTGAAGCTGCCAGAAATTCAGGGGGTTTTGAACAGATTCATCCACAACAGCACCCAATATAGAGGTCGAGGCAAATTAAGGAGTCCATGCAAAATCTGAGGGGGTCATGGAACGATTAAAGGGATATGAAGTGAATCCTTTAACAAGAAAAAAGGAAAAGAAAAAACAAGCACAAATTTGAGGGAAGAGAGAAAAGACTAATTGTACTTGACTGATCTATTAAATCTTTTTCAGACTGACTCGATCACACAGATATCTGCAAGTACACATTAATCAATAATCTGCAGCAGACTCGTCTACTAAAACTACAAAACTCATCACAGTTACACATATGGAGGTAAACATATTTAACATTAATTAGTTGCTTTAAATATTTTGTTTATTAGTCAAGGGCCAACATGTTAGTACTAAATATGTACTTAAGGACATGACGAGGCTGACAATATTCAAAGTTTTTGCACAATCACCTTTTTTCAAACATTTTTTTTCTGAAACTAAATACCGCCTCAGGAAAATTAAGGGGAGTTTAAAGGTACATCCCATACTACAGTGTTGTCTCTCCCTGTGGTCTTAATCCGTTTCCTCTTCTCCAATTAATGGCACAGTAATTTAAGACGAGTAAAAATAGAACAAACTTAAACTTTTTAAAAGAAATGTAGACTTAATGTGACTTACTGCCACATAAGGCACAGTGTGTTGTAGGACTGCAACATCTGCTTGGGTGAATCATTTACAGTTTATATTCAAATCTATGTCATATTTTGCATGCATGTTGGTGGAGCTGTAAATTTGCACATCAATCGAACGTGTTGTCATTGAAAGTGTAATACCGGCTCACTTATAAGCACTTTATAGCCCAACAAAGATCACAAGAGTATTTGTTTCTTGCATTTATTTTACTTTAGGTAGAGTTTTTATATAGCAGTACATTTTTAGAGCTCAAAAGGAGCTGTGTGTCCTTCAAGTAAGTTCAGAAATTTTATGATAAGGCGGCTGGTTTCACTGGCATCTTACAGCAGAGGACAGCCTCAGTTCGGTCATTAACCTCCTAGCTTTTCAGTACAATATGGTCACCGCTAAAACAACACCAGCTGGCCTTTTCACTGCTGGGATTTTCTTGCACCATTGCAACAGTCAAATGTTTGATTAGTTAGATATAAACACTGAAGCTGCTTCCAGCTTATTAAGATTCATTCTGGTGTGACTATATAACATATAAATTCAACTGATAACCGCTGTGGAAAATAAGTAGGGAAAGAAGTCAACAACAACAATAATGTTCATGTGATTAATTTGTAATTAACGTGTTTTAAACCAAAAACAAAGCAGATCATACAAGCATATATTTCTCATTTATGAAGTTGCACATCTGGAAAATCCACAAGAAAAGTCCAACTCAACAACCAGAGTCCAAGGGGAACTAATAGAACGGCACCCCCTAGCAGAAAAGGACACATGAGCCAAGTCAAAAGGCAAAGTCCAGCAGGAGGAAAACATACACACCAGCAGAGGACTGCAGAACATTCAAGGTACTTCTCCTCATCATGCAAACCTGGATTCTGCAAAGGAATGCCGTTTAGCATTATATTTATCCTGCAGTGATTGATGTAACGCCCAACACATGTGAACACTGATAAAAACCCAGCCACAGAATCCTCTGTAGAATTTAGCTTTGCACTTTGGACAGGCGACATCATTTTTGAAACCCAAGAACAAAGATTTAAACTTCTTTTTTTAAGGAACACGGTGATGTGGACGGTGGGCGTTCAGGTGGTTGCCATCTGTGTTTCCCTGCAGGTTTGTCAGCATAAACCTATCATAAACGAGAATGTGTTAGATATAAAGAACTTCTGCAGAGGTGGGAAGTAACAAAGTACAAATACTTCGTTACTGTACTTAAGTAGAATTTAACTCAGTAGAACAACTGAGGCATCTCTTTTATGGAGGAAATCAGGAGTTGCTCCTTCAGCAGACGAGTCGGTCTGAATAATCTCACAGTTCTTGATCTTCACGGCAGCTCCCTGCAGTCTGTTTGGGCTCAGGGTAAATGTCTCAATCTGTTTGACAATTTTGGGCATGTTGCTGGTCTCAATTTGAGCTTCAATGCGCTGCAGTCGCTCCCTCAAGGTGTTTTCAAGGGGCTCACTTCAGTAAGAGAGATGGACCTCTCGTACAACACCTTGACATATATCCAGCCTGACGCATTTCCAACAAGTCTAAAAGCACTCTACCTTTCCAACAACTTCATAGCCTCCCCTAACCCTGCCACTTTCCGCTCTCTGAGCTTCCTCGACCTTCGGATGAACCGATTCCACTACAACACTGATGTGAAGAGCTTCCTGACTTGGTTGAACGAGACTTTCTAACTCATGTGAAGACTGTTTGTTTGTTTTGTTTTTTGCAGGTATTTTATTTTAGCCTGATGTTATATACTGATGTATTTTACATGTAAAAATGAGCTGTCTCCTTTCATGCTAAAGCAGCTGTTTTCGCTGACATCTTACAGCAGAGGGCAGCCTCAGCTCAGTCAATAATCACTGACCTCCAGGATGCTTTTCAGTGCAGTATGGCCACGTGTGAAACAACACCAGCCGGTCTTTTCAGTGCTGGGATTTTTGTGCAGCAATGCACCGATCAGATGCATGATCGGTTAGATATAAACAGTGAAGCTGCTTCCATCTAGCTAAAAAAAATAAATCATTTGTTCACACGAGATAAAATTAACTCCGCTGCATTAGATAAATTGGGTAAATAGGTCTGTTAACTGCTGAAGCGAGATAAGTAGGGAACGAGGTCAACAAAAATAATGTTCAGTTGACTGTAACTGAAGCGTTTGTAGAAACAACACAAAAACACATCATGGTGTAACAGCTAAACCGGGACTCCAAAATGAACGTCAGCAGAGCTCATTCTCTGTTTTCTGTGTTTCCATTTGTTATAATCTGCTTGTAGCTGTGTAAATTATTGAACCAAATGTGCTCCTGCCATCCTAATAAAGCAGCTCTCTCCTCTCTTCATTAAATATTAAAGATCAAGAGCAGGAGGATTGAGGGCAGACTGCTGATAAGACTCAGATTTATAGACCTGTGCATGTGTGCGTGTGTGTCGCCAAATCATATCTAACATGTTTGTGTAATTGTATATTCATATAAACACATATATATCATTGGAAGACTTGTAACTAAGCAAATCAAAAATCTAATTTAGGTTTGAAACATTTAATACATTTGATTTTAATTTAAGATATAAGTGTTCTTTTATGACTTGGTAATAATGTAGTACTAGTGAGGTAATAAAGTGTTCACAGAAGCTAATAAAACGAAGATAGCAAGCTATTACCAGTCATACACCAAGGTAACAACCAATTAGCCATAGTATATTAAAATGTTGTTAACATATTGGTATTGTAGCTTATTACACATTAATAATCTACTAAATCAAACGCCAAGAAGTGTGATGATTACCTGGAAATATGTGTACTAGTTTTCGAGCAATAATCAGCAATCAGGGCTGCAAAATTCAAAACTACATGTTTCTAATAAATAAATTCTGTAACAGCATTTCTTATAGCTGAAACAGTGTATGTGTAGCTGAATGATGCTCTGACTTCAAATCATAGTTCACTAAATATTTATTGACATGCAAATAGAAGATCCGTGGCTCTGCAAACCCCATAAGACCTATGAAAGAATCATGGCTGACCTGTCATATGGTCAGCTTAGTAGCCTTTTTCTGATAAGAGTTTCTCTGAAAAGTAATTTGAATTTATATTGATAATAACTGAATAAATCTTAATGTGAAGTTAGAAAACAAACATTGTTTATGTAAAGTTGCCCTCACAGGAAGAGTAATCAGGACCATAAAATCAAGTGCGAAATATAGCATTAACCCGTTGGATTTAATCTATTTTAGCCGACAACATCATCTCAGTCACAAAATGCTAATCTGATAGGCTGGACACAGTTTCACATTGAAAATCTCTTAGAAATCTTATATTGTTATTCAATCCTGTTCACAGGATGAAATAAATGATAACGAACCTTTTGCTTGTGATTCTACTTTCCTGTCACCTTTTGTCCTTCCCTCCTCCTTTTCTTCTGCTGTCACTTTCTCCTTTCAAAATAAAAGCATCAGACATCACAAACCTAAAATGGCCCATCAAAAGATGAAAACCTTTCTCTCACCTTGTTTGCTGTTACAGATTCTCTCCCACAGATACTGTTCGCGGATTTTCACAGTGCTATGTGTCCTCCTCATATTAGGTCACTCATTTGAGATGGTATGAGCAAAATATTCTTCAAGCAAAGCAAAGGTCAGCATTAAAACCTTTATTAGCCTTTATTTTACTGTTTTTATCTCATTTTCGTTTTAGCACTTTTAAAATTGCGTAACTTTTAACAAATGTAAATGTTTTGTGTCCTAACATGATCAGTTTTCATCTTCAAGAGCACCTTCAGACCTCCTGTATTCACAGCAGGTGTAACACTGTTGGATTCACAGTCCATTCATTTTTGTATTTTAGAGCCGCCGTTCTTCTTGGTGAACTTATTTGTGTTTTAGTATTGGCTGTCTTAACAAGGCTAATGGCATTATAACTAATAAGATTAAGTGAGAGCAAATGAAGTGAAATGTTATTGCTCACCTTTGCCCAGGCAAAACACACATGAAAATGAAACTGCCTAAAACAAATCAATGCAAAATTTATTGAGGATGAAAAACGATTGATGAGAAGGAGGCTGTGATCTTTTTTTATTCCCATCAATGCCATCTGGTCCACCATGTTACATTCATATACATCAACATACAAACCCCCATCAATGCCATCCCCATCCCCTTCACCCTCTACTGGCAGGTTACCATGGAAACAGGCTCAGTATCCACCTCCTCCACAGTTATTCCTCACTTCCTGATTGTCTTTGGATGCCTGCATCCATCCACCCCTCCTCCTCTCTTCCATCCGCGTCCTCGCCTCCCTCCTCCCCACCCCCACAGCCACAGCTAAAATGTCTATAAATTAGCAGCGCTCAGAGGGAAATTGTTTATGTTACATCATACCTTTGTTCCTACATTATTCAAGAAAATCACGCTCATGCTTGCATCGCTGTCTGCCCTAGAAATTAAAACACGATTCATGAGTGTTTTGGGGGCAGGACTGATGCTGCAGATTAAACAGCATACACAAATTAGCATTAAAATGAGGTCTTTCAGAATCATAAACAACATTCTGTGTGATTTTTTTTTCTTAAATTTCTATATGTTTGTTTGTTTTTTGAGCACTTATTTGTAACCAGTAAGAAATTCCAAGTTCTGAACTCATAATGTGGACTGATGTCCCATTTTTTGGAAGCTTGAGGTTGTCTTAGGTACGAAAAATCAAACACTAGCACAAGGAAAATCTCATTGCAGAACTGAGGGACACTGCACCCTCATACGCTAAAGACTTTAAACTTATGATCTAACTATAACTGCCAGCATAAATTCACCAGGATAGTATTTAGTGATTTCTCTTATATACAGATTTTGTTTTGCATCCACCCTGGCTTATGGTGCTTCCGCAGTGGCATCACACCTGTAAGCTACATCCATTTTTCATATTCAGTTATTGATTGTAAGGAAGCTTTATGCTGATCTTCTACCACTTAACAAAGGATGTTGCATGTGCAACGCGTATGAATACTTCAAGGAGTTTTATATTGTAAGGTAAAGACCATACGGTGGTAATCTCTGAAGCTCACAGAGATTACTTCCACAAACACAGACCTCATTATTTGTAACCTTGTCCATGTTTAATACGAGCATCCAAATAAATGCACAATATATTCTATCAGAAATACTATGTATTAAAAAAGCTGCACCAAAGCAGTTGAATGGATTTAACCTCCATTATACAATATGAACACAAGAAGCTTCAGAGCAGTTAAAGTCTATTTTTAGATATTTATATACACACATTAAAAACTGGGTCAGCTGCAGGCTCAAATACTGATAACTAAACATATAAAATGCTCAGTGTGTGTTTCTAAATGGCTTTAACCATTCCAAAAGCATCTGATGTTAATTTGTAACTAGAAAATTGGGTTTTTTGCCATTTCAAACCTTTACATCTAACATAACTGAGTATTAAAGTGGCCCGTGAGTGTTTACTCTGCTCCCTTAACTAAAACAATTCTAAAACCAGAATGTCAAGTCGTATTCTGCTCCAGTATCCTAAGGTTTAATTTTTGTAAACTAAATATTTCTGGGTTTTGGACTTCTGCTAGTATTTGCAGCCCCAGTGAGAGCTCAAGCATGTATTGAAAATGCCAAGAAATCTCAGGAATGTCCAAGTTTCCATTTGATTTGATGTTTGGAGATGTGCTGCACACTGGTGATATACGCTTTACTTTTACACAGGTTAATGACTCTTCTTTGCTGTTGTACACCCACTGAGGGGGTTTAGCTGCAGTACCTCCTTTCGCATCAATAATACATTGATGATTAGTCAGCCTGACCCCCTGCTGTTTCCTCCTTTTACCCTTTAGGAAGTAATGAACCCAGTGACACTAAACTGTGCACACCTGACTGCACACAACCTGCTAACTGAAGGTTCCCTGTTTGAAGCAGAAGTGAACAAAAGCATTTTTTCTTTTTTATTTACTGTACAATTTCATAGAAACCACATGGCAAAATAAGGAGAAAAATGTGTTCAGTGAACATATGTTCGTGTTGATTCCTAGGCACAACAGGTGCTCCATCCTCGAGATGGCAACCTCTGTTGGTTTAGTTTATTGGTAGTGATTCACCCTGGCTAATCCGACAGATTTGTTGAAGTGGTCAGAGGGGTTTCTTCAGTCATACACTGTAAGTTAAGCAACTGGTTCTCATTTCTTTACTGATCACGAGTTTAAAGAAACTGCTGCAGGTCAAGCTCTTTGACACACGACTGAATGAAGAATTTGTTTGACTGAAGCCAGCTTTTTGAGTCAAAAACAACCCGTGTGTCCAAGTTTCCATTGTTTAGAAGAGGCTTAATTTATCATTTTGATTCACAACTACAGGCAGATTTCTTTTTTTTACTTCCAAGACATTTTTCAGACTCAGGGTGTGATTTCTATGACTTTAGATGAGGAAAAACTTAAACACCGCCTCTTATTTTCACTTTTTAAATCCCAAAGAAAGTGACAACCAGGATTTCTAATGGTCACTTCCCAATTCCAGTGACCATTATTGGGTTTAAACATGTGTCGATATGTCCAGGCCATTCTTGCCGTCGCCTCATTGGTGAATGTGTTTGTTGTAAATATTGTTTATATATTTTTACTCTTTACATATGCTGTTTAAACTGCTGCCTGTAAAATGTTTTTATGGTATTGTGGTGGACCACTAGAGGGCTCCACTCACACCCAGTGTTGAGGAAGTGTGTTCCTGTGTTTTGTGGCGCGATGTGTTCAGTTGATGTTGGAGAGGAATAAAGAAGGAGTGAGAACTGAGAGCTCTGTGTCGTCCATGCTTACCTCCACAGTATAACTGTTGAAGGCAAATAGTGTCAGTCGACCATAAGAGTTTCACTGTGTTCCACGGATGTTGCTGGAAATTCATTTCAACTCAATTTTCTTTATATCATATAGCACCAAATCACAACAACAGTCGCCTCCAGGCAAATGCATCCTCCTGTGAGTTTAGGTAGCAGCAGCTGTTTTTATAGGTTCCATGTTGAGACTATTTCTTGCACTTTCAGTGAAGTAGTTTTTCTAATAAAATAACCTTTTGTTTGAAAAACTGAAGCTAAACACTGCCATACTGGTGCACATGACCACCAGTATAAATATTCCACGAGGATTGATATATAATTATTCATATGTATGTATAAGTTAGGGTTAATGATTTACTTAACCTTAAATTAATAAGCAATTGCTTAAGTTTCATTTTTACTTCATGTGCATATAAAGACTATTGCATTAGACCACTTCGGCCTTGTCTAATTCTGATTTACTTGACAAAAGACCTGGAAAATTTGCACTTTAATGTAATATATTTAACGTCCTGCCAGCATTGTTGACACGCCCCACGTTGTCCCAGACAAACGTCGTGTTTGTCCCACATTTAGTTTGCTGGGATCTGGTCACCATCCGCCCATCTGTGTTTGTTTGTTGAATTAAAATCCCAATAAAATAATTCTGACAGTGTGACATGCCTCATGTTCTTCATTTTAATTACATTAGTTTTTAAGACATTTCATTTAAATTAGACACTGCAGGGGGACAGATAAATGATGGGAGGTAACAGGAATGACAACGGTCATCATTCAGGTCTTGAGCACCTCGTCTGACCAACAACAGTACACATATCATCTATTATTATTTTTTTTAGTGTACTCATTTCCAAAAGCCAACACTGACATAAACTCTCTGACGATGAAGTCCAACTTCTACATAGAAAACAGACCAAACCTGCTTTGAAAAATCCAGAATACATGAAACGTTCACCTTTAAATCTGCAGTGGTCACGACTAGAAACACAAACAGGCAATCATACAGCGCTTTGTACACAACAGACACACACAAACAGACAGACACACACACACACAACAGTCTGGGCAGTTCAGCACTGCAGCCAGCTGCTTTCAGAGACGAGCTGTGGCTATCGGTCTCAAACATGCAAAAGAGGAAAGGGCTCTGCCGGAGGAGGAACTGGAGGAACTGATTTATACAGAGTTTCTGAGGTTCATATGGTCATTTAGTTTCCTGCCAGAAGATCATTTCCATGTAGTCTGTCAGCTTTCAGCAGAGGTGGTGGTGGTGTGTTTGTGTCCCAGCTGTGGGCCTCACTGAGAAGTCTGTAAGGCGGCCACTGGCCAAAAGAGGAAGTTGAAGTTGAGAGATCAAATAAATAATAATAATAATGGGAATTAAAAAAAGAGCTCTCTTCATTAAAGCTTTACTGTGCCGCTGCGGTTGTGGCAGAGTGACATGCTGCCAAGGACACATTAGAAGGGGAGGAAGTCATGGATTTTGGAGTCTGACACCTGAAAAAACAAAAAAAAGTTGTATAATACATGTATAATATGTACAATCACAGATTATTGAGATTATCCAGCTGAGAAAATGACAGATAAACCATCAGATTAGGGCAAGAGGGTGTGGCTAATCCTGAATAATCCCATTTACTGTAGAGATGCTCTGATGCTAAACCATTTACAGTTCACAGGTCACATGCACAGGCTGAACAGTGGAAGCGGGTTTCAAACACAAAAATGACAAAGTATTCCCAGCTCTATTTCCAGATGTAGAAACATCTGAGCAGCAGCAGCAGCGTGCAGTAAGTGTATGCCAATAAAGAAAGACAACATATGTTTTATTTATATGAGAAGAGGCTGCATTAATTTGACCTCACCAAGACTGGGACTTTCGAACGCCTTTCTCCTTGGTGGGCGAGCTGTCCACCGAGGGACTTTGGTTCGGTTCTGCGTCCTTCGAGCGATCGACTGAGGCGGTGTTTGGAGGAGTCATGTCCAGCTCCAGAAACATGATGTTCTCAGCCTGAACACATTAAGAAAACATTACCTACAGTCAGTAACGCATTAAATGGATCAAAGTATTGAAGCCCCTTAACAACAGGTGTATAAACTCAAGAAACTAGCCGTTCAATCTGCCTTTATAAATATTTGTTATTGCAAAGAGCTGGCTGACTTTGACCATGGTACTCTAATAGGATGCCCCCACTGCAACAAGTCAGTGCTTAACTGCAGAGAAACCTGCTCTGGCATTAACATCAGCACAAAAACTGCTTGCTGGGAGCTTCATTCAATGGCCAAGTAGCTCTCGGTCACGTTTACTGAATGCTGTGTTACTCTAGTAAAAGCTGAGTCCGTCAATTTCATAGCAAATGCTTTAATAAAGTATGGTGCATTTTTATAGTTAAGGGTTTTTTATGAGCAAAGCAACAACAAAAAAAGAAAAGTAATGTCATGTTCCTGAGATTGTCATGATATTTTTGCCACTTGGTTTCTAGTTCCTTCAATTTCCAGTGCCTTAAGAGTCCATTACGTTTTTATTGTTCAAGTTTAGCGTTGGTTTTTGTATTTCAATGAGTCTTAAGTCTGACTTTGACTCTGACAGAAAATACCATTATTAGTAAATGGTCAAAACCATAAGAGTAAATCATGCCTGAAATCTTTAAAACTAAAAAACTGATATTTAGTCTTTCAGGATGCAAAAGGACAAATTAAACTGAATATAAACTGACTGACCTATAATGAAAATAAAAATGTACATAATTTATATAACATTCAGAATAAAGATTTATGAAAAAACAAAAACATACTTCTTTACATTAAAATTTAATGATTTATATTTGTGGGCTTGTTTTATGTCCTCAAAAGGATGTCAGGTCAGCACACACACAGACACTTACCCTGTATCTGGAATGACCTCCCATCGCTATGGCAACCCTGGCATACTGGCTGATGGGTCGTTTGTATCCAACTGCAGATGCCGGCCTTTTCTTCATCTGCGAGGATTTACTGAACGGAAGAAAAGTCGGGATCAATGAGACACACAAAAACCCAGTCTGGAATCAATTCTCAAAAGGCCAAAAAAAACATCTAAAAGAAGCCAAAAAAAGGGAGGACGCCACTCAAACAGCAGCAGAAGAAGACGAGAAGAAGAGATAAGCATATTACACACCAGAGGTCAAAACTAAAGCCTGACTAAATTTAAGAGTTTATTCTTTTACATCAAAACCAGACGCTGACCTTTCAGCAGGAACAAGTGACTGGAACTTCCACTGGTCTTCCTCAGGGTCAAAGACCAGCCTGTTCATTATCTTATTCTTCTCCTCAGGCGGGATGAAGTTCTCTATGATCAGATACCTGCGTGTTCACAACACAGAGTGATGCAAGGTTCAGCTTGATGTCAGAAGTAATGGTTTATATCATATGCAAGTATCTGGAGTCATATGGTTATAATAGCAAATGCACTGTGAGTAACATTTTAGGGCTTTATTTGTATACTTTTCACATTTTAAACTGAAAAAATTGATTTTCTTTGAATTTGTAAAGTCTTTTTTACTCATAAACACTAAACCTACTGATAAATGAACTCTTGCTTAGAAGCTTTTTTATAGGTTTAGCTGTTTCTTCAAATCAACATAACTTAGCTATTTAACTGGCTGCACAAAACCAGGTTTAAAAGAAAAGATTAACAAATACTTTATGGTATTATTACAATACTGTTACAAAGCACTTTCACTGCTTAGAGAAATTTAAAAAAAGAAAAAGAAGAAAGAGCAGCTGGCTATCACAGCTGCTAGCAGGGCTCTTTTCGGGAAGCAAAATAAGACATGTAGACTTCTGACAATAAAGAAAAGTTTACGCAGCAGGGGAGCAAACAAAAAGAATAAAAAAACTGTTACAAAAACTGTAAAAGTACTGAGTTTGGCATAAAAAAGAGCCCTACCTCTGCAAGAACAGATTTCTAGTAAAAGCATTTTTTAACTGCTTACCCTGCAGCCGTACTTTTGCATAGAATAAAAGACAACTGGTAAAAGCCTAACACAATTTGTTCTTTAGTGTAAACACTCAGACTGCAAAGGAAGTAACTATTTAAATGAAGGATGTCACAGTCATTATACATCAAGGGCCACATACAGCCCATTTTGATGGTAAGACGAGTTAAATTTCTATCACTATAAAGATGTCTAATTATACATTTAATCCCTGAGATATTTTTAACATAAGATAAAGGGGTGCAATTTCTACATGATAAATGTCTAAAATTACTGTCCTGTAGTTAGTTAGTTTTTTTTTGATGATGGATGAAAATTTTCTTTTTGTTTTTTAACCATAATTTCCATATTGGAGAGTAAAAAACGGGAACTTTTCTGTCATTTAATTGTTTATCTATTACTTAACTATTTTGGTGTAGTATGAGTGACTGTGAGGAGGTCTTTATTAGCAGGTAAAGATGTAAAATTTAAAAGCCCAAAAATGCATGCCCTCCATCATATTTTCTAAAGCCGTCCTGCGGACCAGAATGGGGTCTTTGCTAGGCCAATACTGGCCCCCAGGCCTTATGTTTGATGGATTTATTGATCTTTAAATGGGACTGATTGCTTTGAAGAATCCCGTACTATATGTGATGATTTTTGAGCACTCTTTGTGATTTGTGGTTGACTCACTTGAACTTGAGCTCTCTGGTGAGCTCGTTCTGAGTTTGCTCGAGCTCCTGTCTGCTCCTCACGTGCTCGTCGTTCACGTCCTTGATCTCCACTTTGATTGCCTGGAGCTTGGCGTACAGCTGGATGAAACGACAAAGACAAACAAGCGAGAGGAGCGATCAGACCTGAGGTTCCCAGTGAAGATGAACTGGTCTACAACTCGCTGCAGCTCGGTTGCCCATAGCAACAGCACTGGAGGCACTGGTGTCTGGTGAACAGGCCAGCCAATGGGAGCTCTCCTCCTCTAATTCCTCCTCCTGGTTCCTCCTGAGATTTCACACTGTTCATTCTTTGACTTCACCCGAGGCTTCAAACATAAAGGCGAATCCTGACTTCAGCCATGAATCATGACACTGCAGGCTCTGCAGCTCGGACACGGACAGCAAAAAAAAAACAACCCCAAAAATCAAATCAATAAAAAGCATCTGGGGCAAATCTCCATTTTAGGACAGATTTTACCAGATGCTAGCTTAAAAATGTCAAATATCTTAAAAACCACCTGGAATTGGATTTGACAGTTAAATTTAGACTTCAAACCTGAGGCCTTAATGTTACATTACAGAAAGGTACTCTCACTCTCTTCTTATGCTAAGAAAAAATGTGGCTAAAAGTGCTTTCATCACTGAATTCTGGTCCCTGTTGGTTTTGCAGTGTTTCTGTTTTCCCCAGTGTCCATCCTGATTTTTACTGTTAGCTTTAATATCCCCGGAAGTTTGTTTTTCCTTCTGTTCCTCTAGCCTTTTTGCTTCAGTGCTAACTTGGTTTTACCTTTTGTCATTTAGTTTTGTTGACTTATCAGCTTTGGAGTAAAGCTTGCTCTTTGCTTTATGTCATACTCTTGTATGCAGTTGCTTCCACCTCTCTGCAAAACCATGATAATATGTCCTTTTGTCCCTGAAAATCTATTTAAGCTTGAAATTAATTTAATTTCAGTGAATTCATTCAGTTAACACACTAAACAATACATGGACACAACAGGTATTTAAGTTTTGCAGACATGTGAATTCTTACACCGTAGCATTAATTAATAATGGTAGCAGTGTTGTATCAAGTGAATAAAGGCCCAGTTGCACAGGCCTAGAGATTGGTCTGCAACCATCTTGCAACAAACTGTTACAAGGGAAAAGTAAGTATTCCCCAACTAGTTGCTAGTGGCTGATGGAGGTTGTTGGGAAAATGACTGTAAAAGCCAGAGTCACACAGACCTAAAGATCGGACTGTGACACAATGGCAACTACATGTTCCTAAGAAAAAATGTTTATTCCCCATCCAGTGAATGCTCAGGTCGCTAGCATATTGCTACTGTTTGAACAGCAGTGACAGCACTGTCCAGCTACTCTCCAAGCTGTAGTTAAATTAAGAAAATGGAGAAGGTTCGCCTTCAGAATAAAAGCTGTGCCTCAACACTACAGCCAACATGCTTAAAAAGGCAAACCTTTTTACTTTTTCAAGTTTTACTACTGCTGGGTGAGTATCAGCGAGTATTTGTAGACAAACATGAAAAACTACAGGTAACCGTGGCAATCTGCTTTTTTCTTTTTTTTTTACGTCAACTTAACAGTTAATATGATCAACTTCTCAGTTGATCATTAAATAATGACTCTGGAAGGAAAAAAAGAAAAAAATTATCATTAGCTATTTTAAGAAATAGAGTTCTGAAATAGTTTTTTTTTTCTTTTCCAGCAAACAAGGTGTCAGTGACATTTTTGTAGTCACTGAGCGTTACGGACTGCCCACTGAGTTTTGAATGCACAGCGTGAAAAACACCCCGTCTTTTCTTCAGACTGACAGCATCATGCAGTGTGAGAGGAGTAGATGGACCCACGTTCGGGAATCAGGGCAGCAAAGATCAGCAAAGGATCATTAGTTACATTGTCGCCCGCACTCGCACAACGGGCCGCTCGGTGTTAGTCCTGCTGGTCGCGTCCGTGCAGCGAGATAGGGAAGCGGAAAGAGAGGGGAAGGATGTAATAGGTTCGGTGTTTGTACTGGTGAGGGAGAGGTTTATTGAGTTACTGGGGGATTTGGAGCAAACTGACCATTAAGTGAAGGAAGACTGAGAAGGTTAGTGCAGAAAGCGTGAAGACGTAAAACGGCAGATAGGGAGGGAGGGAGGGAAAGGGACGGCAGGACAAACCTTGAGGTACTGAGATTTAAGTGTGTGTCCGAACGAAGCGAGTGTCCAAGTCAAGGGGTCATTTGTGATCCAGGTCAAAGGTCAAAGGGAAAGAAGGGGGTAAAGAGGGACATTCTCACATTAGGAACAAAAAGGGAAGGTCTGTAAGTGTGTGCACGTTAAAACACACCTATACTACTATGTCTATTACCTCTTTTGCAAAAGTGTGTGCGTGTGCAGAAATGAGGATATCTACTGTATTTCTACTTGTGTACATCAGATTTTTTTCTGCATCATCAGGATATTTTACCTTCTTGAGTTTCTTTGTCTTGGCTTCGACCTCCTGCTGCAGGGAAGTGAAAGTCTCTCTTAGTTCCAGCGTCTCTTCATCCTGAATCAACACTTGCTGCTGGATCTCGCGCTCCTTACGCGTCTGAAAGCAGAATGCAAATATTACCCTGTTTTTTTGTGGATTCCCCTCAGCTCTGGAGTGTTTTTATCAATTCAGGCTGCAGAAAACACTAATTACTGTAAATGTTAAACAAACTGCTGCAGAAAATATTTCTCCTAAGGTTTTAAATGTATGCCTGAAGTATGAACTGTGCAGCTGTACTGAGTAAATTAGTGTACTACTGCAAAAAACTGCTTTACCTGCTCCGCTATCTCCTGCCTTTTTATCTCCAGCATCTTCTGCTGCTCATTGGTGTGATCTATGATGTTCTTTCCACCGACCAGCAGCTTGCTCTCCATCGCCTGAAAAAACAAACAACATTTTGATTCATATTTCTGAAGCTACTTTATTACATGCTTATATTCTCCGTCAAATGCCACACATCCTGCAGGTTCTATATTTAATGCCACATCAAAAAGTCACTAAACAGCTAAAGTTTAAAGGAGCACACTGTTAAAAACGAAAGTGGAAAAACAGTTTTTGCTGTTAAACGTCATTAGGAAAGCATCCTCAAATGAATTTCTGGACACACAGTTCATAAAAGCAAAAGGAAAATAATAATAGTAATAAATAATGTGTAGGGCAGTTAGCACTGTTGCCTCATAGCAAGAAGGTCCTGAGTTCAACGCCACCATTTGAAGCCTTTCAGTGTGGAGTTTGCACGTTCTCCCTGTGTTCACGTGGGTTCTCTGCAGGTACTCCGGCTTCCTCCCACAGTTTCCATAGGTTAATCTAAATCATTTGAAGGTGAATGATTCACTGTCTCTATGTGTTGGCCTGGTGACAACTAGTGACCTTTCCAGAGTGTACTTTGCCTCTTTCCCTATGGTAGGTGAGACTGCCTCAAGCCCCCCTGCGACACTGATAAGGATAAGCGGAAGAGGATGGATGAATAATGTGTTCAAAAGGAGTAAGAAGCTTACATTTACGCAGCATTTAATGTGCCTCTAGATCACTGTTTATACTCACTAACAGCTCATGCCAACTACTAATTATGTTAATTGCCTGCTGTAAATTGATACTAACTGGATCACAGTAGATTTGTGTTTTCCTTATTATTTCTTTTGTGATGCTCTTTTAAAATTTGCCCAAACAATACAACACAAATAATAGTGGATATTAGCAGGTATAAAACCCCTGTTATTAATATAAATCAAAGGCTTAATATAGAAATTTCAGCTGACGTCAACCCTCGCTGACAAAAATTGAACGCTGATGGAAATGAAGAACTAGAAAGTTTGTCTTCTTTGCTTTTGAACCTCTGCGAGGTCAAGCTAAGTTCATCTGGACATTAAACAATTGGGTCTTTGTGCGTGTTTGTCAGTGCAGACTTTGTGCTGATGAGGCAGACGGACGCTGGAGGCTGGCAGCTTAGCATCGACATGACGACACGCGACAACAAGCTGAGCTCTGCTGAAACTCTGCAGAATCACAAACTGTGTCCAAGTAAAGCAGTGCAAAGTTACAGTGTAAAATATGTTGTCACGTTCTTGTTGTTGATTTTCTAAAGGTAATGAGCGATAACCACTTTTAACAAAGACATTCATTGAGATTAAAGTCTCCTTTTCAGGGGTTACCTGGCCAAGAAAGCACAGGCTGTGTATGATCTGTGCATATGGCTTTTGACAATAAAGCTGACTTTGACTTTGACTATGCTCTAGTGCCACTGATGGTTACATGTCCTCCTATAATTGCACACGTATTGAGCTTCTCCCAGTCAGACTAACGCTTCTTGTGGAGTCTTGTTTCCAACCCAAATGACCACAGTGACTCGTTTGCAGACCTGTGAAAGGCTTTGAGGTAACAAATAAGGCGAACGGGCCAAATCTGTCTTCGTTTTAGTTCAATATTGTGCAAATGCAAGAACTCAATGCAAAGCATGAATGCGCCACATCTAGTGTTTCAACCACAGATGGATGGACTTGACATTTTGTGCACACACTCATACCCTCATTAGGATTCATTGTAATAGCTTTGTTGATCTCTTAAGCTTTGATCTTAACCAACAATAATTAATAATGCCTGCAAATTTTTACTTCTGCTTTGTTGTAACGTTTGTACAGGGACAGTGTCATGGCCCTGGTGTTCTGTAGTTTTTGTTGTTGTTTCTAGTTGATCCGGGATTCGGTTGCTCCCCGGTCTCTGGTGTTATTTTTACTTCAGTGTATTCTTCATGTAGCGTCAGTCATGTCTTTTAGTCACTTCTTATTTTATTTTGAAGGTTTGTTTTCTCTTGTGTCTTATTTTGGTTTTACTTCCTGCTCCTTTCCTTGCCCTCGTTACTTTTATTGCTTTAATTTCTACTTTTTCTTATATGAGAAAATGTAAGTTACAAGTATCATGTATGTCTTTACTTGACTGTTCCAAACTCAATATCATTTCGAGCCTCTGATTACAGCTTTTCTAGTTATTTGCAGAGATTAAAGGCCTGGAGTCACAGCGATGCAATTTTCAAGTTATGAAAATTGCACATGTTCTTGTCATTATCTTCCTCCCTGCTCTAAAGGAAAATTTAAGTAACAAGGAAATACAGGAAGAGAGGAAAACGGAAATAAGCTCCCACAGACGGACAATGCATTGGTCACATTCCAGATTACAAAAAGACAGTGTGTGCATGTGTCAACTCTGTGCAGCCTATATGGTTTTCGCTCTCCACTGGGCTGTATGGGTGAGCACGAAAACGCACTCTTACACCCAAGCAGAGGACAGTGGAGTCCTTCAGAGGGGATGCGTCTGCAGCAGGTTTCCACAGAACGCCTCTTTGTTTTGAGCTGTCTTTGTGTTTGGTGCGTGAATGTGTCCGTGAGCGACTGGTTCGCTGTGCTTTGTGTTCTGTCATATTCTTTCAGCTTCATTAAAGGGCCGATTCATGTCAGGGATTTTCCCTCTCATGCATCCTATGTCTGCCCTCCCTGACAGGCTAGCTGGATCCCTTACACACAGTCTTTATGATGTGAAACATCGGTGACTTAAATGGCCACTTGACATGTTGGATTTAACTCAAAGTTTGACTTTTACTCCACAAGGAGTCTGTCTCATTCATCATGCACTAATCTTGTAAAGCAATATCACGTTTTAGCTTAATTCAAAATTGCAAAAACGTTTAAATCTAAATCCAGAACCCTCAAAGTGCTTCCCACGGGTGCTTGCACATTTAATTCATCCACAATTCACACTGATATATTACATACTTGCCCAGGCAGCATTTCTCTCCAATAGCAACCCTTCTCCTCTCCCAATAATTACACACTAAGCCTTCTTAACTTTAACAAATACAGCTGGTGGCAACAAATTTTAGAGCCACCTTACTAACAGTTAAAAAAATACTGGTGCCAGTGTTCAGTCTCCTAGCAGATGCACCTGTGGTATGGATCTGAAAACTCTGCGTCACCTCATTCTCGAGTTATTGCATTGACAAAGTCAAGACAAAAATAGCAATTACTGCGCTCTGTACAGACACGTCACAAGCACTGATGAAAGTGTTTAGGGTGTTCCTCTTTATGCCTGGGCAGAGACTAATCATACGCTGGCCCTCATTCATAAATATTTTTTAATAAAACGCCTTTGGTCGGTTCATTATAATCGTCCCTTTAATCGTCCCAGTTGTTTCTAACAATTTTTAAAATCTCCCAAAAAACTTGAAGCTCAGTTGTGCACTAAAACAGGGAAAAGGATAACACTTTTGTGTTGTCATACTTTTCCCAAGAGTGCAAAGGCGAGTGTCAGTTACTGCTGTAACTGACAAAAGAAAAGGAGTAAATTAAGAAGAGACTGGAAGTAAAACAAGCATGAACTTGGGGTGAAGCTTCACTGGATGGTGAGGGCTGCAGGTCTTGGGAGAGTTCAGAAGTTACCTTCAGATAATTAAGTAACAAAAGCTACCTGTTATCTGCTTATTAGCCCAATACAAGTGAGTTTTTCACAGCAGAAGGCGCTCTTTACAAATGGGCGCTGGGGGGAGGGGTTTGTGGCGAATTGTTGTCTGCTGATTATAAAAAGCTCCACTGTGAGCCTCAGTGGGTTCATAAAACTGTGTCAAACCCCAATTACACCCATTCACAGATATAACAACATCCAATTAAATTGGAACAATGTTGGTGTATACTGCACATAAATGCTGGTTAGTCTAGATACAAACAACCTGCAACCAAGAGTGTATCTTCTGCACTGATTTCCAGTCTTAAATCAAAATTGCATTTAAAACATAGAAAAAAAATGAGTGTCACACTGGGACGAGAACAATATTTCCATCAGCTGTTATGATGAAAATGAAGAAAACAGTGCAGTGGCGTCCTTTATGTGAAATAAGAAAGCATTTTTACCAATAAGGTCAGAGTTCATGAAACAAAAAGAAGGTTTAAGAGTGGCCTAGTCAAGGTCTGGACTTGAATTAGTTTGAGATGGTTTGGCTCGTTCATAACGCTCCACTGTGGCTAAATTGAAACAATTCTGCAAAGAAGAATGACCTCAAATTCCTCAAAAGCGATGTGAACGAGTCCTCGCCCGTTATTGCAAATGACAAACACAGGAGTTTAGTGCTAGTGGCATTAAATGGACTGTGGTGTAGTTGTTTTAAGGACTTATTCTGATTAGATTTAGCCTGAGGAAAAATTCCTTGGGCTCTTCGCAGAGGGACCAAAGGTGATGCTGTCTTCACTTTTGTCACAAACAGGTGACCCGTAGAGACTTCAAGCAAAAGTCTTCTATCTTCTAACCAAACCTTTCAATCTTTGCAACATACATGTTCAATAAATACATTCAATAAATTGAAACGCTAAGAAAGAGAAGTCATGGTTATGGTTAAAAGGACTTTTAAATCTTCGCAAACTTTTCTGATTAAAGCTGCTGCAACAAAAGCTGATATAAAGAAGGCAGGAAAACAGGAAGAGGTCGTGGGGAGGAGGACGATGACTCAGAGTGGAAGCCAAATGACCTTCACTCAGATGACTGTCGACTCACTGGAGTCATGATTCTGTTTCCAGACATCCAGGCAGATCAAGGTTTCAGTCTCACACACAAAGCCTTTCCATCACTTTAAAGGACATCATATTGACTTACACTCCTTTTATGATTTATCCAAACCATAACCATTAACAATATGTGCCAAACCTTAGTCACAACCTAACCTTATACTAATCTTGAGTCAAATCTTGGTCCTAAAATTAAATGATGATATACAAAGATTCAGATTTATGTCCCTGCAACATGAGTAGTACAAGCAAACACACACAGCTCAGTTAAGGTTAATGTAAGCATGCTATGTTGGCTAACAAGATACAACTATAAATGACTTTTATCATAAATAGCTAGTGCTAAACAAGGCTTAAGCAAAATATACTGGAGAAACTGAACAGCCAGCTCTATACAGTAGACTCTCTTTCAGTACAATTTAATACTAAACAAGACAAAACATCACTCACGTCTCACTTTAGGGCTTAACAGAATTTATACCACAGTGACACTCGGGGAAACAGCAGATGTGACTGTGTGCAATAAACTTGTAATTTCATTGTCTTTGATACGGTTGCTTCCAAAATGAGTTTTAGTTCTGTGACCACTTGCACTCAGAAATCATCTTCAAGGAAACTTCCCAATGCTCCCAGTTTATGATTGGGTTTATTTGGTTATGTGCAATCTGTTTGGGAGAATACAAACATACATTACATAGAAATTCATCTTAAATTCTAACATTCACTTTGCAGCCAGAAGCTCATAGATAGTGTGATAGTTGCTGCAGGAATGACAGTCTAACTGCAAAATAACACAGGCACTGGGTGACCTTGCTGTTTTACATGAATATAACCAGAATGCTAGCTGAGTCAAGTCCCCTTTTGCAAAGAGACAAGCTGCATTTATCAGTGCACACTGACTCACATTTATTGCATTGTGTTGGCTGCCTGTGTTTTTATAAACTGGGCAGCAATAATTGGCAAAACTTTGCCAATCAGCCTGGAAGTGAATGCAGTTAATCCAAGTTGGACTGCAATTGTTTGGAGACAGGTTGCTTTCAATCAAAGTCACAAGCTATCACAGTGCTGATAGCTTGTTGTTTATCTCACAGCAAAATTACCAGAAACTGCCAAGTTTAAAGAAACACTGTGGGAAGCAGCGGCGTCTGCAGGAGGATGCCGAAGAAGAAAACTGAAGCATTTGGAAATGCATTTGAGAGCGTGTGTGAGTGCCAGCATGCATACTTATTTATGGATATATAATCTGCCCATAAGTGTGTGCTCAGATTCTTCTAGCTGTGACTGATCCACTTGCTGATGGGAAAGTGAAGAGAATGGGAAGTGTTGCACATTGAGCTGGCTCATCAGCATCAGCCAGCCAATCACAGCGAGGCCAGGGCCCGCTGGGAGCGACTGGGCTATAAATATAATGTGACGACAACAGGTCTGTGCAGCAGAAAGACAGAAATCCTAGTGGGCAGACACACAGGCAGAAGAAAAGAGAAGTAAAAAGAAGAAGACAATTGAGTATGAAAAACAGCGAGCAGTGTAGGTCGGGACATCTCGAAGAATCTGTTTCACATTAGTCCCGGTCGATGCAAAAACCACTTAAACAGCCACGATTTGAAGCCTCAAATCTTATTACAGTTTGCCATCCATCCCTCATCAACTGCATCCTTCAAACACACGAGACAGATCCAGTAAATGCCATACAATCAGCAGAACATCTGTCTATTTTGCTGGAATACAGACACAAGTCGAAACAAATACAAATTTATTTTGTGATTTGACCCATTTTTCTGTTTAGGTCATAAATTTTCACAATAAAAGACACGGATATTCATATTTGACAATAAGTTTCCTCAAAGGTTCCAATTTGTTGATATATATTAATGTAGATGATAACAAAAACACTGTACACTGTCAATCCAAGCTTTTAAATCTATACTTTATCAGGAGAAAAGAGGGTGACGTTAAAAATATTTGAGCTGTAAAATTGTGCAGCATGTACCTGCCACCTTATATCAAGAGGAGTACAACAAATTTACTGTGGCATTTCTTTCATGCTCAAAACTGCAGCAGATTTTTGCAGGAAGATTTAAACAAGACTTCAACATTTTGAGAAAAATGCAGCTGCTCGAAGAAAAGACAGCACACCAGTCCTGAAAGCGATGTGCTTTGGCCCGAGTTCTTGAGAGCTGGATTATAAATTGGTCTGTCTGTAAAGGGCTTTGTGTGTTTTCAAATGTGCTGTATAAATAAAACTGACTTATTCCTGCCTAGAGTCAAGATCTCTCTTAAGCTCTAGTTCAGATTTCTGTAGTTTTTTTGTTTAATAAATCTACTAAAATTATCTAAATAATAAGTTCATTTGCGAGTTTTAGTTACTTTCTGTTACTCTTAACTAAGCTAACTTATATCTGGAAAGCAAATATAAAACTTCAAAATGCCTAAAAGGTCTTTAAAGATTTGAGTGTGTGTAGTGATACGTGTACCACTAGGACTAATGCTTACTAATTAAGACATTATGTCTCTTCTGGTACATCTATATGAAAGAGAACCATTTATAGTAACACTGTAAACATACTTTAAGTGACCCAAGGGACATTACAGATTATAATGTAGGTACAATCACATGTAGAATCATAAAGAAGCTTACAAAATAGTGTAATTCCTTTATTTTATATTATAACCCCTCAAAAATCCCGTTCATTACTGTGTATTCACCAATAGCAGGTAGCTCTATATGCTTGATTTGGGAGTTTTTACCTCCGATGCACCTCCTGATAAAACTCAGTTTTTGGGAAACAAACCAGCAACCTTCCACCTGCCAACCAAGTGCGTTAACCACTAAACTATGCACTGACACTAGCATAAGCTAACTGCAGTCTTTAAAATAAAGCAAATGCATGTAGAGGTACGTTTTAGACTAATTTTGACCCTAAATGTCTTTACGTGGCTTAATTGAAAGTGTTTAAATTCATTACTTAATATCTATAGAATTCATACAACATCATATTAGCAAAATATTACATTACTTGTACCCCTTTAAATCCAATTTTCACTTTCTGTGCCGTGTGAGATAACATATATTTAATATTTGATGCGTACGTGCAGACATTTCTCTCTCTCTGGGAATGTTTTCTCTAGCGAGGCAGATGCCCCCTTCGTGTAGCCAAACAGACACACATGAAAACACACATGGACACACACAGTTGATTCATCAATATTTCAGTGATGCTGCCTTCCATGCTGAAAGATGTAGAGCAGAGATGAGCTTGTGCAGTTATCAGCCTCCTACACACACACACACACACACACACACACACACACACACACACACACACACACACACACACACACACACACACACACACACACACACACACACACACACACACACACACACACACACACACAGGCCTCTGTAAGTCTATTCAGGCCTTTCCTCTAATTTAACAGGAAGGCAGCTATGCAAACAGGATGCGCCATTATTCTATCCATAAAGCTGCATGTGTGGTATCTGTGTGTGTGTTTGTGCGCATGTTTGTAAAATACATTTTTCATTCTTAAACGGATACTGTGGAAAGCTGATATGCACATACCGTGTGTGCATGCACATGTATGTGTGTATCTATAGTTCCCATGAGGCAGCTGGTATTGTTGTTGACCAGGCGCTCTGATTGGTTCAACTTCAGCTGGCAGGATGGAGGACGAAACTTAATGCACATCAATTTCCTGTGATAACAAAGAACAGAGTAGAAAACTGCAGCGGGATAAATTAGTTCATGCTTATGCGAACTGAGCTACAAACTATAAGCACGAGGTACGAGTTTCAGTTATTATCCTGCTCCGGGCTAGGTTGTCCTCCACTGTTTCTCACAACGCCTGACGATGCAAAGTCTATTTTAAGTTTCCTACAAAAGGGATCAAAAGATCAAGAGTGCCAACAGAGAAAGAGCCCAGTGTTTCCCAACACAGACTTTATCTGGGCATCTTGCCATGGACGAGTTTTTATTCTTAGATTCCACTTGGTGGATTCACACTCTTAAGATCAGACTGTGCTAATAAAATTTTCTGTTAACACAAGCGAAAACTGCAGTTTGCTCTAAATTTGCAGTTACTGGTGGTGATTTCTTTAAGCGGAAACTTCACACATTTACAATGGAGATGTGTGAAATTGTCCAATTTGCAGCGCTGCTTTTCAGAGAAAGCAGCATGCATAAAATTACCAGCTGAACTAGCAGATGAGACAGTCTGCAATAATCACTGCTGTATTAACTTGCTCTGATGTCTAACCCGTCAAAGGGGGAGGTCTGAAACTTACCTTACTGTATGTGTGTTGAGGAAAATATATTTATTTATAGGGGGAAAAGGAAATAGTTTTTAATGAATGTTAGTTTGAAAGTTACTTTGAACATCACATATTGTGAAAGGATGGGTTCAAGGGTTAGGATTTTAGTAGGTTTTTCAGGTTCAAAGGGAATTTTACAGGGAAGACGAGGCTATAGAAAGAACCTAAAGAAAAGGAAAGATTTGACTGAGGCTCAAAGTTCACAAGACTTGCAAAACAAATTTGTTAGTAGTGTAAAAAAAAATCTAAAAATTAAAACCATAAATTTCCAATTTGAAGCAAGAAGAAGAAAGTTAAACATGAGAGAATCGTGACTCGAGAAGAGCTGCTTAAATGCCGGTGGGGTGAAACAACAGACAGTATAAAAGGCAGCTGTAGCTTCCTGGTCTGAAAAGTGTCCTTCAAGATGGTGATGATGTAAGAATCATCTTCAGCCTTGAAAACAGAACAAACAAATGGTGGCATCAAGGTCTATGTGTCCATCTTTAATGCTTTCTACAGGTGAGACAGCTTCTTCTGAAGATGAAACAACCAATTTAAAGCTGGTTCAGGTAGGTTTAATATACTTCAAAAACTAACAGAAACGTGAAACCAGAAGGGCAGAAAAAATGATGAGAGCGCCAATGAGAGAGGCGGTAGGTAGAGGAGAGACTCTGCAGTTTTGACCCAGAAAACTGGATCTAAGAATAGTCCACATGAGGGTCGGTCACAGCAGCCTCCTGAAGAGAAGCTGCTGCATGATGCCATGAAGCTCTCCACAGCAGCTCGCTGTTTCATAACAGCATGAATCCAAAGCTGCACTCTGCTTAGGTAGGTAAAAAATATCAGAGTAATGTGAACCTAACTGGGCGTAAGGGGAGAGAAAACAGCCGCGTTATTAGACACATTATGACAGTCAAATGTTAGAGGGAAAGGTTCTGATGTATGATAAGTGACTCAATGAGTGCCTAAGGTCCCGTCCTAGAGACCAGTCTGCAACCAGACTGCATCCTTAGCACTTTTAATCCTAATTTTTAATAACATTACAAACTGATGATATCTTCCTATTAATGCCAAGTGAGCTAACATTAACCTTGAGGCATAAATTATACATAAATTATACATTTGGACATGTAACCTAGTTGATATATAATGAAAATTCATGCAATCAAATATGGACATCTGGCTAATTGTTGTGACAAAGCAGCTCAGATGCTTCTGAGAAACTTTAATTTTGTAATTCACTTGCGCGCAACATTTTGTTGTGCAACTTTTTGTTGATTTTAAACTTTCACAAGTGCCACAGAAAGCAATGACTTCCTGTTAAAATGCTAAAGATGCAGCTGTGAGGCACAGGCGCCTGTTCACACTTCATAGGCTGTTGTACCAAATAAAACAAGCCCATAAAATGTGGGTGAATACTGTTATAAAGACCTTTTTAAGTTAATTTATTTTAAAGAATTTAAACAGTTTTGGAGTTGCCCTACTGGCTAAAAGAGAGTTAAATTAGTGAATAATAATCACATATTTACCCCAAAAACACTAATGTAGCAGACACAGCTTCACCTTCATACCCAGCTCTTTAACAGGGCAGCGTTAGCCCTGTGACAGAGGGGTGACCAGCCCAAGGAAAACAACATGTCTAACTAGATCTGTAGGTTTGTGACTCTGGTCTGGACTTTCATTTTTGTGTAATATTCAAGAGCAAAGCTGCATTTGACTGGTTCTTACATGAAGCCGAATGCCTTTAATTGGAAATCACTCTAGGAAACCTTCACAGGGGACCTTTACACTCGCTTTTACACCAGGACATGCAGATCACTTCTCAGAGAAGTCTCCATATAAAAGATACACTAAGGCTGGTGACTCTCATCTTTTCACCTGCCTGTGGATGGGGTTACATGCACCTATTAGGGTCGCTTTAGCCTCCAGCACAATGTGTGGCCTGAACACAAATGGTAAATGGACTTGTACTTATACTATGCTTTTCTACGCTATTTGAGGAATCAAAACACTTTCTTACTAACAGCCTAATTCACCAAAGTTAAAAGTTCACACACTCACATTCCATTGCAGGGCAACTGGGGGTTCTTGCCCAAATACTACAATCAACCATCTGAGCCTCAACCCAAACCCCCAAAATACCCTTTAGTGTAGGCGAGTTTAGGCGAGTTTAGACTCTTTTTGGGGTGCTCAAGCACCTTTTTTCCCTTTTTTTCTATTTATGCCTGTTGTTCTTCTAACTAATTGTTGTTTAGTCTCACTGTGCACACCCAGACACACAGCAGAGTCGCTCACCGATGGTGGAAAAACGTTCAGCAGAGAAGATAATCTAGCATCACCACAAATGCAGAGTCAACTTAACCTCTAATTTAAAATGAAACCAACAGACAGACTCTTTCTGTTTTCTCTTGTTTGAGATGATGAACTATAACTTCTGCCTACATGCATTTCAAAGAGTGAAGAAGTGCGAGCATTAATGGGTAAATTGCCTGGATTGTCAAGCCATTCAATGATCACTCTGATCATCGTTTGTAGTGGAGATCCGAGTCCATCAAACCAACCCTAGCAGACTGGTTATAAAGCATGAAGATGAGTGCTAACTGGCTGATGCTAGCCAGTTCCACAGTAAATCATACCTTTTCTTATTCTTCTTTTTGACTCTAATGATGATCATAATTTACCAAAACAACATCATGTCTTAAATAAGCGATTTAGACCTTAAAATGCTCCTGAGAATGTTTACTGAGGTCATAAATCAAGGAGGCAGTAGGATTATATTCTCAAAGATTTCTATTGCTACAAGTTTTTCAGAAAACAGAGGAGTCGCCTCCTGCTGGCCAGTAGAAAGAATGGAAGTTTGATGTCCTACCACATTTGGACAAAAGCTACATTTATCTTTTTATACTTTTTATATTTCTTCCTGATTTCTCGTGGTTTTGACGGATCATAAAGTTGAATTTTTCTTCACGTGCCTTTTGATGTGGCGAGTCTGTCAGTTCAGTCCCACCTCAGCTTTTCTCCCAGCAGAAGAGGAAAATGGTGAAAACAAGAGCATGACGTGGACATCCTCATATCATGACCTGCAGACCTAACAGGATGTCACACATTAAATATGACCACGTAAATTCAACCTGGCAGCACCTCCAGGAGGGCACACAACAGCTCTACACCGACGTCACAGCACAATCCACAGATGGAGCGCTGTACCTTGGAGGCCAGTTAGCTAACAGCACCCTGCAGAAGCACCAGCTGACCCAACACAAGGCTGGTTTCTGACCTACTTCTGTTTGTTGTGTGTGTTTTAATTGGACGGACGAGAGTGTGCAAGGGAGACAGAGACACAAGCAGAGAGGGACTCTATTGCATTACCATCTCATTTTATCTATAATTGGCTATTCCAGAGCACATTTCCAGTGCTCCATCTCTTGTCTGTTGCCTTTTCTCTCTGTCTCTCTGCCTAGTAACCTGTCTCTCACTGAACCAGAGAGCAGAAGGAAAAAAAGAACACTTCAGGCAACCTTCTGTGATTGGCAGGTTAATGTCAGCCTCAGCCAATAAAAAGGAAGCTGGGCCACGGTGCTTAGGTGGGTAAGGAACAAGGTGATCATATAAATAAATGCATGATAAATTCTATTTTCTACAAAAATCAGAGCAACAGAAACATTTTCTATTTATATTTTCTATTTATATATGATTCTCTTTTATTTGTTTTTATTATTTTTAATGAGACTAAATTACATAAAGAGGTCAACATCATCTATATTTTATCTATGATATGGAACATTAGGGTTGGGCTCTTGTGCACATAATACAAAGACAGTGCTCTATCTGATGTAGCTACTGGAAACAATAACCATAAACACAACAAACACCACCATATTTATTCTTTATAATAACATCCATTCAGCTGCTTTACAGCTGAAAGAACTGGTTATTGTCAGTGCTGAATAATCTGGGGAACAGTTTCACTAATTAAATCCTTGAAAAAGATGTCAAACTAAAACCCAGATATATTTAATGTAGTGTAATAAATTAAAGCATAAGGAGGGATTATGTAATGTTTTAAAAATTACTGACGAATCATTATCTATTCTTGTTAGTTAAGTGAGTGTTTATCCTTTATATGTTTTAGAGGGATATCTTTCCTTAAGTCTGGAGGGATGCCCGGGGAGACTGAGGACACACTGGGGAGATTACATCTCTCGGCTCGGCTGACCTGGGAGCGTTCCCCTGGACAAGCTGGAGGAGGCGGCTGAGGAGAGGGAGGTCTGGGCTTCTTTGACCCAGCTCTATATAGGAGCTGGAGAAAATGGATGCACTGATCTTTCCTTGAATCATGACAGATTTTTGTGTTATTGTAGATATTTTCACATTGGCAGGGTGTGTAATCTGCTCGCGTTTATAGAGACTGTTCACGCCTGATGTTGCAAAAGTCATGACTTTGGATGAAAATTAACAGGAGTAGCAATAAAAAGCCCATCTGTGGTGTATATTAATGCACTTTTAATTATTGTTTGTAAGCATTTTTGTTTTGTGACCATGCATGAGACATCTGCAAGGGCTACATCATAAATTACTGTTACCTCATGAGCTCTCAAGATCAGTGCAGAGAAAAGATTAGACTAACTAGTGGTGTGAAGTCACATAATTTAAATTACTTTTAAATTGAGTCATGAACTGATGGCTTAAAACTTGTCAACAGTGTTCATGTTTTTGCTCATGGTATTAACAAACCCATGTGACTGAGTGCAGCAGTGTTGTTTACATGTTTTTTACTATTTTTGGAAAACAATGGAGCTCTTTTTTCAGGTTTTATCTACCGCCACAGTTATCTGTTAGATTTTACCATTCGTTGGAGCAAACAAATTAACCTTCATCTTGTTTGCTGTGGGGTATATCAGGTTTCCTTCTTTCTGATGCATCAAAGGCAGGAAATACTTCTTACCCTTAATCATCTTCCTCCCCGAGGGGAGTTTCTCATTCTCATCACTCGGCAACCACCCAGAGCCAAAGACAATCTAAACTGTGTACACAGACAGAAAATTTCATACAATTTAGCACTAAACAGATTTCATCTCATGGCTGTTTGGAGAACAACAAGAAGAAATATGAGAAGCCTCATGCGGAGATTCAAATGAAAGTGCTGCGATCAGCAGACCTATATACATTTAGCTACGTCTCGTGGGACTTCCTACACCTCAGACCTTCACTCACAAAGTGCCGAACAGTAGAAACGAGGCAAAAATGAACATGTTTACTCTGCGCTTAAAGTGGAGTATAAGCACTCTGGCTGTTTCTGCCAATTTCAAGGATTTTTCGTTTTGAGCTTGTGCAGCTGAGTCCATGAAATAAAACTCTGGAAATACATTCTGCTTCAAATTTGCATAAGCGCTGAGATGTTGTCCACATGAAAAAACATAGAAAATTTAATTAGCAACTCAACAAGGCGAAATCTTGGGCTGTATGGATAGGATAATTTATATTAGAACGCATTTACACCTATTCCTTTTTGCTAGCTGTCTTTTGGGTTCGATCTGCAATAATTTGAGTCACTAAACTTACATCTTGACTGTTTTTGTGCTGTTGGTGCCTTTCATTGCATTGCAATGGATTTACAATAATATGGCTAATTAAGATAGCTCCACCCTCTAATTCAAGAATGGTTTCACTCCAAAACCTCAGATGGAAATGGCCATAATGTACAGTGATCCTGAGCGGTCAAACACACTGCAACTTACGAAAACACCAGTAAATAGAAAAACACTGTAAAAGCACACATAACAGACAGGTGTTTTTGGGCAACAATAACAGATAATAATGGGACGGAATAGCTGTGGAAGTGACAGAAGCCAAAACATGTGAAGGAATGCACTGAGATGCCTAAAAGAAGCAGAAGCATCTGTGTTGTGATGGCAGGGGTGCCTCCACAATGTTTTCATAGGGATGGCTATATAGAGGGCACTAAAATGTTGGGGTGTGCTAACAACCTTCTGTCTGTGCGTGTGAGAGCACTTGCAGGCTCAGGTGCAGGGTTGGAGGGGAGGTCGGTGACGACAGGAAATCACGAGGAACATACAAAGTGACACAATACAAGTGCCCCCCTGGCCCCCCTTTGATGGTGGCCCTGTGTACAGGAGTAATGGATACAAGGTAATGTGTGCTTAATCGCATAACACTGTAGATATATATTTGCGATTAGCTTTTTAGTGTTAGCGTGTCAGCTTTTCCATCACATTGTTGTCTCCCCAAAAACACTTTTTTTTTTTTTACAAATTAGGTCTTCAAAACCTGGACATTAGATACGAATCTTTCTAATTACATTACTGTTACAGTGGCTCTTTCAGTCTTCTGTATGTAGTCTATGGTTTATTTTTGAAACTGGACGATAATACAAACCCTTTGGTTCAAAAAAATCTTTCACTCAATAAGATTTTCTTTAATTTAAGAGCCACCACTGGGCGACGATGTGCGGTAACAACTATTCAAAATTACGTTTGCCTATATTCCAATATATTAGCAACTCTTTATGTTTTTTACCCATGTTTGCAACAATATGGATATTAAGTTGTCATATATTGACTTTAGCTGCTTTGCCTACGTGGAAGAAATCCACATATAGGCAAAATGGATCAATTTGTCCATGCACATCAGTTTTGTTTGGATTCTTGAGGATAATTATAACCTTTGTAAATCTGTAAAAACCCTTTCTTTCTCTGTTATTACACTTCGCCAATTGCTGCTACCGCTCTTACTGCTCTCTTTCCGCCTACACTGAATATTTTTTAACCCACTACTGAATGCATCAAGTTAACACCCCTGCTGTGGGAGCTTTTAGAGGATCTCTAGTAGGCTGAGAGAAAGTGGAAACATCAAAAATTCAAAAAACACCATTAATATTACTCCTAGAATACACAGAATATCACAAACTGATAACAGTCGAGAAGGGTTTTCATACATCATACTGCCCTTCTATTGCTCCCCTAGAAGAAACACTGAAAATGTCTTTGTCCTCCTCTTGTCTCCTTACTCCATGCCCTCGGGCTGATCAGTAAGCCGATCTGCCAGTGTCTCGTGTTGGATGGTCGGGAGACTGCAGCTAAAGTATTATAGAGCGAGTCATTCAGTCATTCTGCACGAGTGACTTATTGACTGGATATGCCCATGAATCAGAGCAACTAATTAATGCAGCTCTGACTCAGTCTTTGATTGCAGGCTGTGTGATGGCGTGTGTGATTATAGCAAAGAGAGAGCTGACATTTTAAGCTTCAGTGGCTCCAGTGCCTGTCGGGACATATGAGAGACATCAGACCAAACTGTGGATACAGGGTCCTATGTGGGAAAACACATCTATGCACAGCTATTAATAGTCCTAAATGAAGATTTAAAGAGCTCTGACTGGTTTTGTAAGTGTAGTCTGAGAAGGAAAAAACTATAGTAACAGCAGCTATAGCTATAGGAGTCTAATCAGCAATATCAGAGCAAATAACTGTAGAAATGTTTGTATTTCAAGTGAAACCATCATACTGGCACATTCAAAATACAGACTGCAGAGTATGAGTACACTAATCTGTGTCTTTGAAGGTCACATTGAGGCGTTAACAAGCTGACTGTGTACTCAGACTACAAACCAGCTTTTACAATGCAGCATACAGAGCAGCATAAGAGTCCTAGCAGCTCAGTCTCATCACAAAAATTGAAATAATCACAAAAAAGCAACCCATTTGTATCTGTGCACTGACAGACAATCTGACAGACATTAATTTTTTTGTGACAGTCAGCACTATTTTGAAAGTGTTCATCCATCAGTCTTCTTAACCACCAATCCAACTCAGGGTCATGAAAGGGCTGGAGCCTACTCGAGCTGTCATTGACAGGAAGGCAGCGGGGTGCAGTGCTAAGACAGACAGACAACCATTCACACTCACAACCACCAGTTAACCTAACATAGGTGTCTTTTGACTGTGGGAGGAAGCAGGAGTACCTGTTCCTGTGTGCAGCACATATGTTGACACATTAGAGGGTATAGATCTCCATAGCAACCGAAAAGAATAGCTTTGAAAGAGGGTAACAACTGTATTTAAACCCAAACCATGATTTTTTTCTAAACCCAAAACAGTATTTATATTGCCTAACCAAACTGTGGTCTGCAGTGTATGAGCAGTGAAATGATTCACCACAATACCAACCCTTCAGCATCCAAACCTTTAGCCCTTTAAAAGTATAAAATATTAATTTTAATGACTATTTCATAAACTGCTGTGAGACTGCACTGGTTCTATACCTTGTAAGCAATCAGATTAGCAGTAAACGTTTAAAACAAACCTGAGGATAATAAACACAAACTATGGTAGAGTACAGCAATACAGGGTGCTGATAGTGCAGCAATTAAACAGACTGGGGCTTAATCAGTTCCTTTAATTAAAAAAACAAAACAATACAATGACCAATTCATTTGATATTCATGTTTTTATATATTACTCAATGAATCTAATTTAACTCTAATAGAACGCTCAAACCAGCAGTAGTGGTGACAACATTTGTAGAAGAAGAGATGGTCTTCCTGATGCAACCCCAAAGGGAACTGGATCCTTTGCTTGTTAGGCAAAGGTGTAAAATGCTACACTAGAGAATCAGAATCAGAACCAGAATCAGAATACTTTATTGATCCCTAGGGGGAATTATGTACCACACTAAATTATGTACTAAATGTACTGAATTATGTACTACACCACTGGGCCACTAATAAGAACACTTAGTAAAGGTTAGCACAGGGGTGTCGAACTCCAGGCCTCGAGGGCCGGCGTCCTGCAGGTTTTAGTTATCACCCTGGGTCAACACACCTGAATCAAATGATTAGTTCATTACCAGACCTTGGAGAACTTCAAGACATGTTGAGGAGGTCATTTAGCCATTTAAATCAGCTGTGTTGGATCAAGGACACATCTAAATCCTTCAGGACACCGGCCCTCGAGGCCTGGAGTTCAACACCTGTGTGTTAGCACATTTACTCCGGTTCTAACTCTGAAGCACAGCTGCAGATGGATGTTTGTATGGTTAAAACTTTCAGATTACATTTTAGTGTAGGTTAAGGTCAGAGTTTGGCCTTTAGTTATGATATTTGGGATTAGAGTAAGGGTCCAAGGAGACGTGGGCAAAATATGACCCTCGGTCCGAATCAGCCTGCGCACCATCTCAATCCAACAACCACAGAGAAAAATCAATCAAATCCAACACTGTGTTAATGAATCTCAAGAAGTGTGTCTCCAGCGAGTCTTCAGGTATTCAGGCCTGTAAAACAATCTGTCATGTCCACCAAATTAACTGAATACCATACTTCAGCACCATGTGTGTCATGTTTGACTTTAGATGTCCTTTTTCAGAGAGAGTATGGCCCTCTGGAATAAAACGTCAAACCTAAAATAAGAGGATTCTTTTCTTCTACTTTAAAACAAACATTAAGATGACATTCAATAAGAGGGTTTAACATTTATTCAAATAAATCATAAAACTGTTAAATCATCGATCAATGCATTTTCTTAACCGCTTATCCACTTAAGAGTCACTGGGACACTGGAGCCTAGCCCAGCTGTTACTGAGGCATACACCCTGGGCAAGTCGCCAGTCCACTCTCAGAAATCATCACTGTACAATATCAAAAAGCTTCTGCTAACATTATCAGGGAGAAAAGATCAATTACATGTATATTTTAACAAAATAGATCTTAAAGTCCAAAATAAATGAATAGGAAGTGTTTTATTGGACCTTATTAAATGTCTCTTTTGTGATTTTTCATTCTTTAACCACTAACTTTTCCAATAAATTTGTTGTATTTCTAGTACTTTTAATTTAATCCATTGAATTTCTGCGCCAATACAATGTGCAGCACCATCTAACATCACCTATGGAGTTTTGGCATCTCTCTACACTTTTCACCATTTGTTTCTAGTTTTTGTTCTCACTGTTTAATCTCCTGCTCTCTTCTTTTATGGCCTCAGAATGTACTATTCAATTTGTCTTTTGTGTGTGTTTGTCTGGAATGGATAAAAGAAGAAAGAAAGCAAATAAGGAACAAAGAAAGACAGGAAGATAAAAAAAACAAACAAGCAAACCACCTGGTTGGACTCACCTTGTACTTGGCGGTCAGCTGTTCTGTGGCTTCCTGCTCCTTCCTCAGATCCACCATCATCCTCTCTTTCTCTCCCAGCAGTTTCTGCTTCTCGTCAGCCATCAAGTCCTGGTCTCCTCTAATGGCCTCCTTCTCGCTCTCTAGCCGTTGCTCCTCCAGCTTCACGTAGTCCTCTCCCTCCTTCTCGACCTCCTCGTCCTCTTCGTCCTCAATCTCTTTCTCCTGGTCTCCGTCCCAGCTCTCGTCCTCCACCTGCTCACTCTTCTGTTTGCTCCTCCACTTCCTGTGGTTGAGCTGGGCCCTGAGGCGAGCAATCTCTCTCTGGAACTCCCGCAACAGAGCATCCTTGGGGTCCTCGTTGACTCTGGGCTGGTTCTGGATGTTCTTGGCCCGGTTGGCGTACCGAAGGGTTGTGAGAGTCTCGTCGTAGTGCTGGGGGGCCGGGCCAAGTGTGGCAACCATAACAGTCTTAGCATTCCCGCCCAAAGAGTCCTGTAACAGCCGGGTAAGCTTGGAGTCCCGGTACGGCACATGTCCGCTGCGCCCATCTGCCAAAGCGGAGATAACATTTCCCAGTGCTGACAGGGAAAGGTTGATCTTGGCGGCCTCTTTCAGGCGCTCGCCCTGGACGCCGGTCTTGGTTTGCCGCTCGCTGCCAGCCAGGTCCACTAAGTTAAGGCGTCCAACCCGGATATGTTTCCTCCCATCTGGCCCAGGCTGACTGCACTCCACAGTGATCAAAAACAAAGCGTGGGACCTGGACGAATGTTCATTCATGTCTGTTGCCCCAACCGCCCTCGCCTGATTGCCCACATTCATCACCTCCTCGATCTCCTTGATGCTCTTGCAGACACAGGATGTGAGATCTTGAACATACACACCAGTCTCTGGATTCTCTCTGAGCTCCAGGGCTCTAGCATTGCCGTGATTGGGGTCAAGAAGATCCCGAATCTCCTCTCGGTAGATCTCGAGGTAGGACGCCCGCACTAGGTATTGCTTGTCAGATTGGGAGCGGGAGATGTGTGTGAAGATATGGTCAAAGGCATTGGGAATCACACCTCGTCTCTCTGGGTCCAGCCACGCTCCCTGCATGGTGTATGTCTTCCCAGTTCCTGTCTGCCCATAGGCAAATATGGTGCCATTAAACCCTCCCAGCACTGAATCTATCAGCGGCCGCACGCTCTCGTCATACAGCTCTCGCTGTTTGGAGTTTGCATCATACACTGCATCAAATGTGAATGTTTTCTGGGGCTCGCTTGGTGGTGCACGAGGGTTTCTGAGGATTACCTGTCCCAGCCGTAGGTCCATCTGCACTATTCCCCCTGCAGGCCCATTGGACTCCTCTTTCCGGCTCAAAGGGCGGCATCGAACTACCACCTTCACTGACTCACTGCTCTTGTTCTTTGACATGACTGGCTTCTGTTACTCGTTGCAAACAACAAAAAGGGTAAATGTGTATTATCTAAGTCCACAAAGCCCTCTGAAGCCCTTAATGAGCATATATCCCGTCTGTTAACTGCATGTGTTTCTTTAAATCATTCATTCAAAAAAAAAAAATCATTATGGCTTCTTGGTCATATCACAATGGAAAACAGCCACAGTGCCAAATAGCATAGACTCAGATATTTACCAATACAGATGATGAATTGCCACTGTGTGTAACAGCCAGTTTCCTTGGCTTATTGTGCGTGAATGAGCCTACAAGCAGACGGACGATCAGCACCTCTCACGCTTTGGATCGACGCTCCATTGCAGCCCGATGAAAAAAGAAAAGATCCAACAACGCCGGTAATGACACAAATCAGTTCAGACATCACACTCATATCGTCCTCGGCGTGCAGCTCCGAGGCAGACCGCTGTACGCATCCTCCCGTCCTCCGCGCAGAGATGCTCCGAGGTGGATTTGCAGCTCTCGGTCCGTCCGGAGAGACAGAGCTTCCCTCTTGTACACCCCCCTCCCACCCCAAACCCACATACACAGTCATTCAACCACCACCACACCCCACATCACTGCGGAGTGGAACAAAGAATCATGGGAAATAGAGTTTTGCCTCGCCAAAGACTCGATTCTTGTCCAAGGCTGCCACCAACTCGTTAAATGGTCATGGATGGTTTGTACAGCTGGGAATTTAAACTGGACCGTTTGCGTGTTTGTTTACACAGTGGATGCCCCCATAATTTGAAACATTTTCTTAAAATTATAGTTCATATGTATTATTATAGCCCTCGCACCGACATTTAGCCCACACAGCTTCCCATTTAAGTGCATTAAGCTTGGGAAAATTAAACACAACCCTCTCATTACATACTGGATGTTGTCATAAAGAAAAGTTCATCTAGCTGTTTATTTTCAAACTGTAGGAAAATAAAAGAAACATGGGATCTCCTCTAAAATTTAAATAAAGCTTTGGCCCTTGAAGAGTTCTTGGTTACCCAGCAGGAGTCTGTATTTACTGGATCACTGAAGGGTCAGCTGGGTTATTTCCTGCTTCTGTGCAATTACCTCAATTACCTCTATTCTCACAATAATAGAGACAGAAGATATTCAAGAAGCCACACTGTCACTGCACAAAAACACAATAAAAAGGTGATGTGATCAAACAGGAGTGGCACTGGATACTTTAGTGGAAATAGATTTGTTGCAAGAAAAATACAGAGAATATTATTGTAGTTTATTTTTGATTGATTGATTTTGCTCCAAAAGGAAAATAAAAGCACCATCCCTCCTCTAATGAGCCACGTATTCTCAAGTCAACACTGTGTGACAGACGCTTTTCTTAAAATCTGACTTTTGTCCAGTGGCTTTCAAGAAAAAAAATAGATGCATCTGTCAAGGGGATTATGCAGCATTTTTCAGAATGCAACATTAACTACAGCAAAGACACTGCAAAGGTCCACACCTACAGTAAAGACCGGGATCTGTTGGAAAGTGGTTTTCAGTTTTCAGACAGTCATAAGGCCTATTATCAATTGCATACTCTTACTTTCACCTAGAGTAATGTTAAAAAAGACTAGTACATTTTTTTATAGTGACATCATAAAAAAAATTAATTAAAGAGTATAAAGGATTATGATCTAATCCTGTACAGTATCAATAAAAACATAATTAAAACAGGACCCATATGTGCAGAAATTATTTAAAAAATATATAAGCAATAATTACTTTTGTTCTTCTGTTTGTGCTGCAAATAACTAAGCGTGAACAACAAAACCTGAATTAATTAAATGTTTTATGTAAAAAAAAAAAGGTAATTATTTAAAAAAAACAATGTGCCAGAAAGGTGACTCTGCGCTGTGTAAGTATAGTCACTAGATCCCCGAGTTATGTCAAAGAAAAAATAATTTCCTTCTGATTTGGATGAATCCGGGAAGTATAACTCATATTTAAATGGCTACACAAGAAACGGAGTAATTTCCCAAATTCATGACTCATCTATTGAAGAGAGAACTCCAGTTTGTATACAACTGTTGTCCCAAAGCAACAAAAATTTAGGGCAAGGAGGGAAAATGTAAAATGAATCATTTTAAGACTCATCTAAGAGCATTCAAATGCAACACATTAGCGCCCTCTGCTGGATCAAGTGTGTCGTTAAAAGTCACCCAAGTAGGTCGAGAGGACTCACGTGAGTAGTCTTTCCAGGTGTAATGGAGGAGGTGACGCTGTAGGTGATTTCGGAGCGATTCTCTGGAAAACTACCGAAACTTACATTCAACTACTTCCCCCAACCCCCGTGTTCGCTGACAAAAAGGTGAAAATCACATGCCCAAATCCCCACATGGGGAATTCAACACACGGTGGGAAAGCTGATGGACACCAATGACTCAACACCTCACTGAGCACTGAGATGTGTTTAATGTGCCCGGAGAAGCAATAATAAGTAAATGTACTGGACTGATGAAAATAACACATAATAGTAGTGAAAATTCCCCCGGCTCAGGTGATCCCGGTGTCACCTTTATGAGTCACTCACAGCCAAGGCTTTTTCAAGCTCACCACAGACTATCCAGCTATGTGTGAAGTAAATATCTGGATGCGATTGCGGGTAATTTGTATTATAAAAATGCTAAGCAGCTGATTTAAAATAAAAATAAAAACCCATTAATATATCAAGAATTTATGGGTTTCTACTGAATAAATGAGGTTTCTGAAGTTTATTGTTGGACCAAAATAGGTAAATCAAGTAGTTGTTTCAGCACCAGTGCACAAAAAATCAGTGTTCCAAGCCAAACAGTTTGAGGCCTGAATCAACTTGCATATCTTCTTCATCTAAGCTACAAAATAAATACGTCCCCAATAGAGCGTTTTAATTTTTTTTATCACAGGCAGAAGGAAGAAATTTGAGAGTTGCTGTTCGTGCGAGGCAAACCCCGAGGGCCCCCGAAAGAATTTCTGTGTTGATTTATTAGAGTGAAAAAGATTTCCTAACAGTGGAGGAAGAATGCAGTGATTCATTTAGTATTAAAAAAATGTTCTAATTTAGCAAGTGACACATAAAGAAAATCTGAGATAAATGATTCCCCATTTCCGGACAGGAAAAATCATGGATCCTGTAACTGTGCAGGCATTCATGGATTTAAGTAAACAGATCATAACAACAATGTGCGTATTCACTGCATCACTTAAAGTATATAAGCTTTCATTATAGTCCCTATACTTTATTACTTTAATGAATCACTTTGTATCTTATTGACTGCAGGTTTGAGCATGTGTGTCTTTTCTTAATTTTCCATATAGTGGATAACTCTTTTCTTTCCCGTGGGTGTTTGCCTGAGGAAGATCTGTGGTTGGCTGGCACATAAAAAGTAAAGGGAGCGATGAAGCTTTGTTGACTTTGGTCCACTGCAATGTGGCGAGGAACTTTTAACTCCAGGCTTTTCATCTAGCACCACAATGTGGTCAAATTTCAGTTTGTTCAGTACTCTGGTGGCATTGTGACAGCTCTCTGTAGCAGACGTAGAGTTGCTGGAGTGGCAGTATAGACTATTTAGCCCCGCTCAAACTTTCTTTTTCTCTGACTTCTTTTTCTCTCTTCATATCTTTCTTCCCCAGTTTGCGTCAAGTCTGTACTTGGCAGTGGAAAGCAGGGCATACTCAGCATTCCTAAGGAGTGTCTGAGAGTCAAACAACTCTGACAGGCGGAAGAAGGAAAGAGTCCCTCTCCTTCTTTCTCACATACACACAAAGCCAACTCTAAAAGGCCCTACAGCAGTTATGTGTACATGCAGACTGTCTCTCGGTGTGTATACTTATTACAAGACTTTAGAGCAGGGGTCCCCAATCTCAGTCCACGAGGGCCGGTGTCCCTGCAGGTTTTAGATCTCACCCTGGGTCAACACACCTGAATCACATGATTAGCTCATTACCAGGCCTCTGGAGAACTTCAAGACATGTTGAGAAGGTAATTTATCCATTTAAATCAGCTGTGATGGATCAAGGACACATCTAAAACCTGCAGGGACACCGGCCCTCGTGGACTGAGATTGGGGACCCCTGCTTTAGAGGATCAGTGACCTTGCACGTCACAGAGCAGAGGATGTGGGAAACGCCCGTAACAAGCACAGAAGTACTTATATATGACATCACTTTGCCTGACTCACAGCTGGGATAGTCACCGCACCAACTGCCAGCTTGCCATGAAAGCTGAAACACACCCCGGCTACAAGAGATCCGCATGAAACTTGTCGCCATTTTGGGTCACTAGCGGGATTTCACAGTGAGATATAAGCGGTGCTTTGAGCCTAAATGTCAGCGTATGTTACACAGTAACATTTGCCCTTTCTGTCAGGCTAAGACACGCCCCCTTTTTACCGCTACAATGCCTGTTTGGATAGCCATTCAGATTAGGGCGCTTGAAGGAGCGACAGCTGAAATGACCAATCAGAGCCGTGAATTTTGACAGAAAGGGCGGGAGAAGGCGTGCCAAAAAGTCTAGGGTGTCGCCGCGGTGGCTCCCATTCGAAGGCGACGGCGGTCGTCTATATTTCGGTCTAATCTCTACAGAAAAAAAAGCGAAATTACTTGGAACAGACAGCAGATTCGGCGCACTTTCATGTCGTGATTTTTCCCAGTTTCTTCTCGGTCGAGCTTGTCCCAGGGCTCTGGAATGACGGGGTGTGCCGAGAATTTGAATTAGCTCGCCGTTAGTTTGAAGAAAGAGTGAATCGGGGTAGAGTGCGAGAGAGGAGCCATTTTGTCCCGACTGTGTGGGAGAAAAGAAAGAGTGAAAAAGAGGTATCACACAGAAGGAGATCCTGTTTTTGCTCTCATGCTGTAAGGGGGGGTACCACGATCTGGGTTTGGGAATCTAGAACTTCTAGGACGACTCTATAGGCACATTATTTTGGGTGGTGTTTAGCCAACTAGCTTGCCAAAGCTAATCAACAAATCCACAGTTTGTTAACTGTTAACAGCCAAGAGGACAGTTGTTGGTCAGGTTGGCCAAGGAGCTGGCTTTAGACTTCACATAGGCATACTCTAGGGTATCGGTTTTTGTATCTATCGGGGTGAACACAAACTGATTCTTCAATGGCGAAGAAGACGTACGACTTGCTGTTCAAGCTGCTTCTGATCGGCGACTCGGGCGTGGGGAAGACCTGTGTGCTGTTCCGCTTCTCTGACGACGCCTTCAACACAACCTTCATCTCCACCATAGGTAAGAAGATCACGGGCGTTGTAACAGGTGATTTCGTTGACCCTTCTGCATCCGCCGGAGGTAGTGTGACAGCTGTGAGGCTCGCCTGGTTGTACCCTGCAGCTGGAGGCTGTATGCAGGACGGATTTGTTGGTGGCTAGTGTGCTATGAGCATGCAGCAGCTCTCTCTAAGGCCTGTACAGGTTAGCTGGGAAGCTAGTTGTGCAGCCTTTATGAGCTCTTACTAAACCATCACTTGCACATTATTTTCACATGATTGCGACTTTAATAACAAAACGCTATCATTATTTCTTGGTTTGGTTTAACTGGGCAGCAATGATTACAGCCCGTTAAGTCTCCAAATTTGCTGTCAGTTTACTTGACCCAGAGGCTAAGAAGCTAGCAAGGCTAGTAGCACCACAGGGCCGTGCTGCACTAGAAAAAAATCGCCTGTCTATTTAAGTGACAGGTGTTTACTTCTCAGTATCAGCCTATATAGGTTGATTGCACAGTCCTTGTCAGGAATTACACCCTAAAGGCAACAAATGTATGAGTGTTTTGATTTGAAGCAACAAGAAATGCTTGATTGTAAAAGCAAAATTTTACTTGATTATCACAAGTTGAAGGTGTGATTATTCACGGGTTCGTGGTTTCATGGGTATCAGAATCAGAAAGACTTTATTTATCCCCAAGCGGCAATTAAGATACAACAGAGCAGCATGACGTTGAAGATAAGGACAGGATTCATGCTTCAGATTGTTGTCACCGCTAATAGTAATGGAGGTGAAGCTGTTTAATCAACTTGGACATTCTCGTATTGGGAACTTGATTATGTCATGTAAGAATTTGACGTTTTAGGTGAAAACTCTGACTATAGTGAATCTAACTGTATAAAAGCAGCTGAAAATTGCATTTTCTTTTTAAAATTAGAAGTGCTTATAGTTTGTATTCTAAATACTTGAGTAAATATACTTATTTACTTTGCTCAAGTGCTCCAGTGAGAACCATAAAGAATTCATCATGATGGCATCATCACCCCCCCCCCATCCGTCCTGTTCACGCATGCGCCAAACATCACGCTCACATGAGTCAAGTGTCAAACTATGTCAAGTCCCTGCATGGCCCAAGTAAAGGCTCCATTTACTCCTGTTGCTTAAGATTAGTGATGAGTAATAATGTAATATAAAACGTGCTTTGCTCGACTGCAATGTGCTGGTGTTATGTGCTCGATTCATGGACTGAGCTTTCATCTGAAGCCGTGCTCTTTGTCGCTATATAGCCGAAAGCACACAACTGTAAAGGGAAAATGTATTCTCACTGGCATCCAGGCTAGATTAGATTTGTTCAGCTAGAGCACTGACCTGTCACTCTGTTGTAAATCTTCATGTCACATGTACTCGTTTTATTGTTTTTGTCATTCCTTTAGTTTTGCTTTGACTTGCAGGGTGTTTGTTTTATTACACCCCATGTTGTTTCTCAGCATGCAGTCAGTTAGAACAAGATTTAGGCCTATGTGTTTTATTTGAGTCAAAGCCACCATATCAGATCTGTGTCACTTAAGGGAAGAAATGTGTAGTGTTAGTTGGATGAAGGGGAAAAAGTGGTCCAGACTAACAGGTTCTTCAGCACGTAGAGACCGGTAGTGACCTTTGCTCCTTGCATAGGTGCTTTCCTGGCAAGATGGGTAGTAAGTCAGTACTTTTATGTTTTTAAATCAGCTACCGGTGCTTTATTTGCTTTCTTAAATATATTCTATATACTCTGTGTACTCTCCTCCATGTGAAGCAGCTGAGGATAATGTGTTAAAATGGTGCTGGAGGTATTCACACCTTAAACTCAAGGGATTTTCCTCCAAATTAAAAAAAAAAAAAAAAAAAAGGTATCATCAAAACTAAAAATCAATAGGGTTGGAATGAAAGTACCTTTCAGTTTATTTATGTGGTGTTTCTTTTACTCAAGCATAAAATACATATTTGTTTATCAAATGGCCATAACTAAATGGGAATGTAAATACAGACTTGATGCTTTAACTGTGTGCAGATGTAGTCATCGCCCTTAAAGATCCCTTTTGAGGCAGGAAACCCTGAAACATACCCAGTTTCTGTGTAGTTCATAAAAACAGAGTAGTGTTATCTGGCACAGCTTCACCTACTTCCAAGGTGCATGGATAAGAACAAAAAGTCAGAATGTGTTGTCCCTCATGAAGGTCAAAGTTCACAAGCCAAAATGCATCAGTCAGATAATAAAGTAGTTCTGTATATTGCAAGTGTTGCTGGAGCTTTAACCTCTCTGTGTAATTACATGGGAACAAACTATGTTGGTTATGAAGGTATTTAAAGTATCAACGTGATCAGTCACAAGTGCTTGAAAAGAAAGTGTTGACAACACTGACTGTGGTCAGTTTAGTTTAGGAAGTGATCGTTTTAGAGTGTTCAGTTTGTTATGATCTGTCAACTTGAAACTTAAGAGGAAATACTTGAAAATCAAAGAACAGAGTCCTCTATAAAACTGCAGCATAGTTCGTGGGCTTGAAAGCTCCTGGCTCGTCTCTTGTCTTTGTTCTACATCTGTATTCAAAACAAAGCCGCATGCAGTGTGATAAGCTGTACAAATTGTATGTAGAACATGTCATCTTTCTCCAGTCACGTAATCTGTACGTAGAGTGGTGTATATGGTTATCAAAGCAAATCTGTAAAACTATACTTTTAAGATTATTTCAATCAGTACAGTTGATAATGTTCTAGCGAATCGTATAATTACAAGATACCAATAACTTGTATGTAAAGGTTAAATACATACTGGATACTGTAAAAATTACTGTATTTTTAAGGTTAGAAACCCAAACATTGTTAAAAAGAAGCTGGGTTTTTTTTTGTTTTTTTTTTTTAAAAAGTTGCAGACAAAATGGGGGGGGATAAATCAATGCTAAGACAGTTAAAAGAAGACAACAGTAGATAGATACCTTTGTTTTTATTTATTATTTTAAATAATCTTGTCTTGTCTATGGTGATACATCAAAACTGAGCAGTATAAATGTCTCTGGAATATATATCTATGTAGGCACATTTATACATATCTAATCCAACACAGACTTGCAAATGTTTAAAGAGTAGGTGTGTAACCAAAACAGTGGTTCAGTCTGTGCCTCGGGTTTTATAAGGAATGTATGAACAACAAGGAAAACACAATCACTTGAACATGAACAAAAATTAGACTGTATTTGCAATTCACTCATCACCTGAACAATCTGTACTGCTTTCACCAGACTAGTATGCTTCATCAGTTTCACATGGATATCACAGTACAGGAAGCCACAATATTAAATTGTGGATGTTTGTATATGATTTCAATCTCATTTTCAGAACTGTCATGCCTCTAGTCAAGAGGCTAGGTTTGAACATGAAAATGGGGTCCAATGAAACCACTAGCATGTGACAACCCTGCCACAACTGTACAGTCACCTAAGAGTGGTTTGAGGTTGGGGATGAGCTTATCAAGCAGAAATAGTTTTCAGTATTCACTAGAAACTGTCAGTCTCTTGTTCAGTACCAGTGCCACTGTGGCAGACCTGACATGCTAGCTTTACCTGGTGGCTTATGCGCCGCACCTAATTTTTGAAAAAGTTTTACACAATTTTTTCCTTTTTTTTTTCTGCTTGTACAATATCATCTATTCTCACTGCGCCACACATACTTTACCAGCCTGATCTGTGGTTGTCAGTAGTGCATTCTTCTATTTTTGTTGTTTAAGTGGTTGGTGGGAGACAACTTTACATTGGATCCACAGCTTATATCCTACCAGACAGTGGTCAAAAACTATTGAAGGATCTATTCACCAGGATGTTACTCTCTAGTTTTGAACTTAGCGTTTTGAAGCTTCAGTGTTAGTGTTTTGGCTGCCACCATGTTGTTCTTCTGGAGCCAGGAGTTAAGTTAGTTTGATAGCTCAGTTACCTAACATATCAGCTAATGCCTAGCAAGCTTGGTTGGAAAGCTACATGTGTTAACTGTACCTGTGCAACAGCTCATTAGCACAAAGAAACAAGCTAATTAAATACTAGAATTTGACTTCTCGCAATCTTCGAAAAATAGTGATGTTTATTCTTTTTTTAAACCGTATCACTACATTAAGCAACAGATAAAATGGCCTTTAATTTGATATAATGCTTACAAGATATGAGATAAGGTTGACAAAAGCTTTTCCAGAGTAGCTTTATATATAACATTCCAGAGAAGCCATAAAATTTCTCTCGGTTACATTTAGGAAATCCTCCACTAAAGGGGCCAGATTTACTAGTTAATAAACACCTAAACTAAAAAGCTGAAAGGAACAAAACTCCCAACGGCAGAAGCAGGACATGAAACGGGAATGTGTTCTTCCTCTGACACAGGACTCATACCATTGGAGACACAGATTCACAGCTGTTTCTCAAAATACCCCCACTGGAAACCCCCCCTGCTCTCTTCCATCACTCATTGCTGCTTCCAGTCCGTCTCTCAGCCCCTCCCTTACACATTACGCTTATTAAGTGAGTGAATATGCATAGTATCGACTGAAATCTTTTTCCATTTGATGAATTTTGCGCGGAAACTGGCAGAAGCAGACAGTGGCTTTCATACTTGTGGAAGGAATGGTTCCTCTGGTATTGAGAAAGAAAGCCGACCATAAACCGCTTGCGTCCAGCTCAACAGTCACATCTCATGGAAAGTGTCATTCTTTACAGGATAGGTATAACTGTTTTTCCACTGATTGAATAAATGATCCGTGATTGCACAATGCGCATAACTTGTTTCTTTCTCTTTTTTTCCCCTTCACAGAGTAAAAAGAGTGAACTTCTGTGTTTACTCTCCTCACTAGTAACACGTCATCCCTGTTGAGGCTGACTTTAAGAGCTTAACTTTTGTTGTGTAGAAAAAGCTCCCTCTTTTACCAGCGTTAAATGCTAGCCTTTCTTTCTGTCCAACTGTATCTTTCTCTCCTTGGGATGTGCATAATATTTCATGACTCAGGTTTTGGCAGGCAGTTTCCTCATTATTCTATAAACTTGCCCCACCTAGAGCACAGCTGTTTCTTGGACTTTTTAACCAACCACAACGTCTGACCAAGAGCAGTACTGACAGCTCAGTATTTAGTAGGAAAACACCACTTGTTGGCTAAAAATGAAACTGATGAATCACCTACCCTTCACATTTAAAGTGTAAGAGGATATTAATCTAGTGTGTTTTACTTTCAAGTGGGAAGTTGATGGTTGAATTGCCTTCTTATGTTTTCTAGCTTTTCCAAAGAGAGAAGTTATTGGTTTGAGTCAAAAAATCCCCTACTGTTATTTAGTTCATTATGGTTTTGAAATGCAGAAATCCTACATATGCCCAGGTGAGGTGTTTAACAGTTACCGTAATATCATGAGTCATTGGCTGTTTGTTGTAGTACAGATTTAAAAGGACATAAATAGGTTAAACTAAGCGAAAGAAAAACATGAGGGAAGTTGGCCCCCTGTTTAATAAGTAACCCCTCTACCCTTAACTGTAGCTCTACACCCTTTTTCCCAAATGATAAAATTCAAATTCCATTGAATGTGAAAAATAAGCTTCAGTAACTTTCCACTGCTTGACAGTTATTTGTAAATCTTGAAAACATCGACATTGGAAAGATTGCACACTGCAGCACCACAAAACTTCTCCCCCGAGTTCAATCTCCAACCAAAAAGGAAAAAAACAACCTTAGGCTGAAACCTCAGATATTACAAAAACACTTAAAGTACTAGTTTAAAAAAAATCTTATTTCAGACCACCTCAGTTTTACAGTTGTGAGAGTAGTGCCTGAGAGGATGTGAGGGTCCTCCTGGGTTCAAGTGACGTAAATTTGATAATCAAAGCAAAAATATGGTTCAGTTTTTACTTAACTATGGACTCTGGTAGCAGTGCATTCATCTTATATTTTAGTTTTTAATGGTGAATGGCAAATATCCTGTAGGTGTTAGTAGTAGTAGCCAAAAGGTGACAATTAAACAAACAAAACAGAAAATATAATGTTTTAAGATGAGAAATGGTACCAGTAAGTACAGTTATTCCACATACTGTTAAAGCAATATGATGAGCCTGTGTTTGCTTACTTATCATAAATTTATAGAAATTTTCTGTTTCTATTTTATAATGCAAAATGTAAAAAAAACAACCCTGGTGACTGTCCTTTGAGGGGAAGCCCGAAACCTTTTTGGGGTGCACCAGAGTACAAGTTCAGTATTTACTGGCTCATACGGTCTAGTGCGCTTTAGTCGTAGTAGCTTTTATTTTTCAACCTTGTAAGGACCAAATGCACTACAAGGTGCAACCTATATATACATTGTCAAAATGTTTATTATATCTATTTAAAAAAAAAATACTCACAACTGTCTGAAAACAAGTATAATTTTGACCTCAGTGACCCGGTTTGTGTGCACCCGTTGTTGCCCAGCTGCTGATCACAGCTGTCTGCTGAGAATGACACTGCAGAATCAGGAAGAGATAATGCTATTGTTTCTATGATGGCAACAGTTGTCAGACACGTCCCATTTCTCTCTGCTGAATGTGTTTTTGTGACCATTGCTCAACCGCTGTCGTTGATTTATCTGTTTCTGACCTTCACTTTCTCTTTGTCACAGTGCTGGAGCCATTTATCCATTCATCTCTCTTCTTATTCACGATGGCTGATGTTCTACAAGTGATGGATATTGTTTAAGCTGACATGTTTGTTTTTTGTTTTGCAGGAATAGACTTCAAGATCAAAACTGTTGAATTACAAGGAAAGAAGATAAAACTACAGATCTGGTGAGTCAATTATAGATGTGAGTTTTTGTTTGCATGCCAGTGTTGTGCAGATGCGGAAAAAAACACACCAAGCTTGTGAGAATCGTGTTTCAGCGTTGCCTCTTTTGTGAATAGTTATGTCATGATGAAACATCTGTTTGACATACCTCCCTTAAGCACTGAAATATGCAGGAACAGGAAATGATCATCAGTCCATTAGGTCTGCTGTAGGGTTATTGTTGTCCATACCAGAAGAGTTATTATTTCTTCTTTCTTTTTTTTTCCCACATGAGTAGCGCCCATTGAGTAAGGCCCAAATGCTTAAGGAATGCATAAATCTTCATATTTTGGAGCCTTTAAGCGGTTAAGTTTGGCAATTGTAAAATTGATTAGATTTGAATTACAAATTGTCTCTAAGTGTTACAGAGAGAAACAGGATGAATTAAAAGAAAAAATGCATTTGTACAGCAGATTGTCCATAGTATAACAGTATTGATTTGTATTTGGTCTAATTCGTATGAGTCTTTAGGATGAAATCATTTGGGATTGGTTAAAAAAACAAATACTGTTCTGTTAATTTTCCTGTGGAATCCTTTTCTGACTTGGTATTTTAAAAGAAATCCCATAATTAGCTTAATTTGCAAATTTGAAGTTGTTGGTGAATCAAGTTCAAGTAATGAAGATAAAAAATGATTCATGTAAGAGAAAGGCATTATTTGTGCTTGTGTAATGAACAGAGGTGCAACTAAAGGTTTGGGTAGGCCAGTTGAGGCAGTCTTTTTGGGAATGACAGTTCAAGTAGAAATGAAATATAGTAACCAGAATAAAAAGATATGAGACATAAGCAGTTTGGTTTGAAGCTACAAGATGACAAGGAGCCAGTTATTTAAAGGTGACTGATAATGGTGAATGATATGGACATTTTTTTTTAATTTATTTATTTTTTTATAGTAACATTAAAAAGAAATTAATCAGAGCTTTGTGATGCATAACCTGAAGTAGAAAACATGATATCTACAAAGGTACAAATACATTTTAGCACGATACAAGAAGACAGTTTCTGGTCAAATCCTTTCAGGTCAATACAGAAACTGTAACGGATACTCTGCTTCTCTGAATACAGTCCGTTCATTCAAGGATAATCTTTTCATGTTATCTCACAGACAGACACCTGCACATCCACACCCACTGTTACTCTAGAAAACAAGCACAATGGACAAAAAGGTTATTTTGTGTAACTCAGCTTAGGTTCTTGGGATCTTGCAATTGGGAAATTTCTGAAGTTGAAATCTAGTGTCTGGAAATGTAAGTTAAACAGCTGAAATATTAAAAACAAACTATAATAAAAAAGCTCAAATAATTGAGGTAGTACAGAGAAATTTGATTTGTCACTGGAAGGTGAAAATCTAATTGAATAAAACAATAAATACAGTACTGAATAGGGGACAAACAATAGTGGGCAAATAATTAATAAAGAAGTTAATTACTGTCAAATTAATGATTGTACTTTGTATTCTTAAACTCAGTGGTCAAAGACATTGCTTTATTCATTGTCAGGATATGTTTTCATTTCTTGAGGAAAGCTTTTGCCCAAAGAAAGCATTAGAAGGACAATTGAAGAGTACAAATATGTCTTTCATTATTAAAATGCATCAATTTACTTTTTGGTATTTGGTTGTTAATAAGTGGATAGCGATGCGTGAGTATGAACTTATGAAAGATATCTTGCAAGACTTTAATAACTTGCACATGCATAAAATTTGTGTTTGCCTGCAGCCATGAATTTAATATGATTAACATCAGATCACGTGCATTTCAGTCTCAGATCAGATTTTCCCCTCATCCTGTCCAAGGACATTGTGTCTTGATTAACACTCGTATCTAGTTAAACAGCCTCTTTAAGTGTAGGTCTGATTTGCCTTTGGTGTGCCTGGTGCTCCTGGGCTTCCTCTCTTTCCCTTGTCAGCGGTGATAGATGGATGTTGGCAGAGTTTCCACAGAAAGCAAGAAGTGACTGCTGAGGCTGATGCTAGTGCAGACATGCGAGGAAACCTGCAGTGGATTTAAATGTATTTGTACCTGGGTCAACCAGCCTGCTATGGCTTTGCAGTTGTTGTTTTTTTTCCAAGCAGTGTTAAAATTAAATAACATTGTTCCTGCAGGCCTTAAAGCAGTATCTTTTTTTTTTCCTTTTTTCTTTTTTTTCTTTTTCTTTTTTGCCTCTGCGTAGAGTCTGAAGTGTGCATTAACTAAATATTTGATCATCTATGTCAGCCTCTGTTGGTGACCAAAAGAATAGCATCACAAAAGCAGGTTCACATGTCTGGCACTCCTTCTACTGAACTGTAACTGGGACAAATAATGAAGTGTTTACGGTTAAGAAGACTGACATAAATAAGTGGCACTAATTCATTTTTAATGCTACATAATAAAGTGATAATTATCTTTAATCACTTTATATGTGGGGCTTTCTTCAAATCGTATTCAACTAAATGGTTAAATATTCACTTGTTGTTTTGTTTGACTCTGCTGCGTTTATGAGCTGAGCAGCAAGCATACATTAAAATATTCCTTTAGCTTAAAACAGTGAAATTTATATTACTGGCTGATGTGGAATAACTTTTGCATCTTATGTTGATGAAACACAGCTGTTGCAGATGGTTTGCTAGATGAGAGGCTGCTTCTTCCTCACACTTGAACTTTTTTTAATGGTTTAAATTGCTGTCATGTTTTTAATCTAGTCTAGCTCATAATGCAGTAACCTCAATGGTTTGGATCATGCTGTTTCAGTTTTGCATTTAGGACCTTTACATTTGTATGGCAGCAATGAGGTATTCAACATTTTAGATAGCTGCTGTTCTAAATTGTAGGCATATCTACAAACTTTATGGCTGATTATTTTAACTTAATCACTAAGAAACTTCTCACACACACAGACGCATACATAGAGAGAGTCTGGTCTCAATGGTTCCCACAACAGACTGACTGATGTCACTGCAAAAATCATAATTACTGTTTTGGTCAAAATTGACATAACAATGAATTAACTTTTCAAATGTTATACAACTTTTATTTTTAGTTTTTTTTAGTTTTTATCAAAAAATTGCTCAAAGTGTCACTCTTCCTCTTAGGGTTCAGCTTCTCTTAACTAAGAGATTAATGTCTTAATTGTCTTTAATCATCTTATTTGCAGGGATTTTCTCAAATGAGCTTCCTCAGTCTAACAGCAACTCAAAGAATGAGTCTTAGTTGAGTTTGGACTCTTCAGAGTTATTTGCTTATTTACTCTTCTGTTTTGAACAAAGCATTTGTAGCTGATAAACGTGTGAAATCTCAGCGTATTATGAAGAAATTTAAGCAATCTTTTGGTCAAATTTTATTTCTGAAGCACCTTTCATGCAGGTCACTGCAGTTCAAAGACCAAATAAAAATGATAAAGCAAAGAATAATGCAAGCCCAAGAAAACGCATGCAAATAAAAACATCTGCTCTGTGCAGGGACACAGCAGGGCAGGAACGGTTCCACACCATCACCACCTCCTACTACAGAGGAGCCATGGGCATCATGCTGGTCTATGACATCACCAACGCCAAGAGCTTCGAAAACATCAGCAAATGGCTGCGCAACATTGATGAGGTGAGGCAAATAAACACCAACACAAAGTATCCAGACTCGGCACCCAGATCATCGGATGGTAACATTTTTATTTTTATGGAATGAATCGTTGACACTCATTTTGCATTTACTTGTTTTTGTCTTTGGGACAAAAACATGGCGATAAACACTTCACGGGAATGCGGCCAACATGACTAACGGGCTAGCTAAACTGTGTGCAGCGAGCTGTGGAACAGGAGTGTGTGACTAAAATGAATCAGATGAGCCAGATGTCTGTATGCATCTGTCTCACTGCAGAAGTAGTTGTACAGTTTTACCAAACAGTACCACAAACAGTCTGACACGACAAGGGCGGGTTTACTTGTTTCAGCCTGTTTTTAACATTATAAAAGTTGAGTAACAGTGAATACATTTAAGGTGAGACAGCTGTAACGTCTTGTTAAGACCATTGGCTGAATAAAAGTTGTCTGTATCTGCTGTGAAACCCCAAGCTGAGCATTGCCAATGCCATGTTGGTGTTTTGAAACCTGACATGCTGTTACTGAGGTCACAGAGAAGAGGAGCTGAGGGCTATTTTTCCTATAAACTTTTATGTAACCTGAAGTGCTGTTGGAACCACAGGAGTTTCCACCTGCTGGTATTAGAAAGACTGCAGTATTTCAGCAGTCTGGTTTTTCGGATCTTGATGTTGTGTCCGTCTTTTATGCCATCTATGGTTAACGGTCTGATTATGGCCTGACTCAGATGACGTAGGGTGTTGCTTTGTGCTGGGAACAAAAACTGGAATCGGGTGCTTGTTTTGTCATGTAGTGGTTTTTGTGGCGATCACAAGCTTACGCCTCATTCCCAGTGACCTTCTCACATGTTGTAATGTCTTTTTTTTCTTTTCTTTTCTAAGGAAATGGCCACAAGTAGCATAATGGACAGACTTTTGTTAACTACTAATGAAAATGGAGGCTCTTTGCCTTAATCATTTACAGAGGAGTTGTGTTGAGGATTATCATGGCCCGAAGAGGGGGTGATTATGGGAAGGTGGAGGGAGACTGTAACCTAAACTGTGCAAAAGCTTACAAAAAGAATAGTTTCTTAGAATATGAGTATTGTGAACATGTTGTTCGTATTTAAATTTTTTTTAAGTATCACATTGTGAGCCAAGACAAAGCCTGATCAGGTGCATCCAACTTTAATCCAGCCCCTTCAGGATCTTTTACAGTGGTGTTAAAATATTAGAATTTATTTTGTTTAAATTTCGCTTGTTTATTATTGAATCTGCAGTGCTGTGTTTTGTCAGTATAAACAGCATTCTTCTTGGGTCAGAAAAAGGACTTTGTTTGTGCATCTGTGTTTTATCAGAATAGATGAAGCCACAAAGATGAGACCTAATGTACACTGATCAGCCACAACATTAAAACCACTGACGTATGAATGGAGTTAAATATTCTGCTTGGATGTGGTTGTAACTTTGACACAAACCAAGCCAACTAAACATGGTTGTGGTTCTAAAGACATGCCCCCACAAGCCTCCCACGGGCACTTGCACTGCAAGACCTCTTCAGAAACCACACAAGAAACACGAGACAGCGCCACAGGTGATGATCCAGCCTACAAAGGCCAAAGATCCTAGACTGTTATATCATCTGTAGGGTGACACCTGATTGAGCCTGATCCACAGAGGTCCCACTGGCAAACCCAGAAGAACTAAAAGATACCAGTCAGAGTTCAACAGTGTCCACACCTTGCCACATCTTAACTATTTTTCTAGCAAAGAAAGTAACCAGTATTATGCAGCTGGTTTTAATGTTGTGGCTGCTTAGTATTTGAAATGTCAGGTTAGTTGGAGACAGAGGTCAGAGACTGTTGCAAAGTTCAGTGATTATAAGCCAAGCTGCAACATATGGTAACTTTGTCTTCTCAGTGTGCCTCCGCCCTTTCTTTTTTTTTTTTAGTGTCTCTTCCGCTGTCTTTAGTATTGAATACATCTTCTGTCTCACATGATCTCAGTAGTGATTATTGCATTACACGAGTAATCCTGAGGATTCATTCCAGATCAGATTAGACCTGAGAAGTTAATATGACTGTTTGGATATTGGATGTCTCGTGTTAGCTGTCTGCATTATTTTCTGGTGCAATAACACACTGTAGGTGTTTGAATTTAAGCCAAGTGGATTAGGTGAGACTGTGTCTCGTATAATTTTTCTCACCCTTGCCTTTAGAACCTTGAATTTGGTCAGAGGAAGGAAACGTGATGCATTTCCTGCCTGTAGTAGCTCTGCCTTTCTTATGCTGCATCTCTGTCTATAGAAGTTCATACACTACTAATAATATCTCAAACTTCAAAAGTGTTTTTAGAGACCACTTACGTTTTACTTGGTTTTCTCTGAGTATGTTCTGGACATGTGTCCTTTTGCAAAAATGAAATGCCCCTTATTCTGGAAAATAACTCATTTGTCCAGTCGCTCTACCTACCTACTGGTGGTAATTAGACACCACTAGAAATTGGTTCTTTTAGAAAGAGCCTGAATCATGGGCTCGATTGGCCAGCTTGGATTATCTAAGCAATAAATCCTTTAAAAAGCTTGATGTAGATGAAGTTTGACTGTTTGGCAAATGTGATCTAATAATCTCCTCATTTCTGTGTTTTATTTTTTTCAGCATGCAAATGAGGACGTTGAGAGAATGCTGCTAGGCAACAAGTGTGACATGGAGGACAAGAGGGTTGTACCAAAAGCCAAGGGAGAGCAGGTGAGGTGGTGCGGTCCTGTGCAGCTATGAAGGGCCATTCGTCAATGAGGTCCTGCGTCCTGATTGGTTAATTCGTTGCTGCAGCCTTGCACTTTGAGTTTGCAGCCACTCATAAAGTCTTCTGCAGTTAATTACGACTCATTTGTGCCTGTCTGACATTTCCATGAGGTTACTTTCTGCTGAATCACCAGTAAATAGGAGTTAAATGCCCTGCTAGAACAGGTGACAGTAGCTTTGTTTGTTTATTTACAGCTCAAATGTTCCACTAAATCTGTACCTCTGTACAGACCTGCTATTTGTCTTTCTGCACAAACTGAGCTTGTTTCCATTGTTTAACATTTTTAGTAATAATAACTAACAGTGGAGAGATGAACTAAAAGGAAAGAAATGAGATGCTTTATTTTCTCATGAACTGCAGTTAAGGTTCCCTTGTGGAAAGACAAAGAAACACAAACCTAGTTTTCTCGCAGTTCAAACGCCAAAGATTGACTTATTTGTACTAAGTAGATAAGTAAGCCATTGAAACTATTGTGAAATTTCGTTTAGCTTCCAAACATGAGACTAAAGCTGTAGGTAAATAAATATAATGTTCAGTTGCATTCATTCTTTAAACAGAAAATTGTTAATGAATATGAAGAAAAAAAAAAACAAGAAAAAAAAAAAACCCTCAATAGCCTGATGTACTTAGTATAACAGCTTTGTATCTACACTTATTTTAACTGCCGGTATGCCATCACTTCACTGGTGGGAAATCCATAAAATTGTAACTTTTTTCCAATAGAAAATAAATCTGTCCATGTGTCCATTGTTCTTAACTTCTTACTTTCTGACAGATACCACCTGTATCATGTAAAAGTCTGAAACTTTTAATAGCCACAATTAAACATTTTTAGACAGTAAAAATAAATAATTACAACCAAACTGTAACAAAATTGATCTAAAAGGAAAAATAAAATAAAAACTATAGCAGCTCAGGGGACACACGCTCAGAGTTAAACCCCCATTTTGCCTTTGTGAGCGGTACTTGGATGTCTGTTAGTTTGGCAGTTGGATATCGAGTTGATTTAGAGTTTAGTTTCTGGATTTAATGTTCAGAGTTCAGGCCAAGTTCATCCTTAACAGAGCTCTAATCGGCCAGAACGAGTGGAAACACCTGTGTGAGACTGCAGGGCCTTTAACAGATTTGGTTTAAAGTACCAAAGCAAACTGGTAGTGACAATATCAGCACACACACACACAGTTCCACTCAGGCAGGTGTGTGTGTGTGTGTGTGTGTGTGTGTGTGTGTGTGTGTGTGTGTGTGTGTGTGTGGTACTTGATCTCTGTTCTCCTCAGGAGATCAGCAGCTTTATTTTTGGACTGGACCACATGCACAGTTTCTGACTGGGTTTGCTTTCTTCCCCACAGATTGCGAGGGAGCACGGCATTAGGTTTTTTGAGACGAGCGCTAAGGCCAACATCAACATCGAGAAGGCTTTCCTCACGTTAGCAGAAGACATCCTCAGAAAGGTGTGTGCTCCATGTCTCATGTGGAACATGTGTTCAGTAATTTATTTATGTTTTTATTTTATTTTTTTTCTGCCGAGATGTCACCCAGTATTGAAACCTGGGTGGTTTGAACCCAAATATGACTATTATTATTTGTGAATACAGTGACGTTTATTTAAAATATGTGCGGCAGTGCTTTGTTTCTTCCCCCCTTTTTTCCCTTTTTTTTCTTTTTTTAATAATCCCAAGCCCCTAAAACTACTCACTCATAGCTGTCATTCTCACCCTTTCTTTATTCATACTGAAGCTAAATTTTGTTTGTTTGTGGAGTTTAAACAACAAACAATGTCTAGATTCCCACCTGTATATTAAGATTATCTGTAACCGGTGTCAGGGGAAACAAAGCCCAGCTATTTTAAGGCCTGGACCAGCTAAGATTTCAAAGAGCTGCTGTATTAATAAAGTTTAGGCTGTTTGAAGCCAGGAAAGAAAGCTGGCAAAAATGCTGACTGTGTAAGAGAACAGACTTATCAATTTCACAGGGGTTTTTTTTTTTTTTTTTTAGAAGACAGGGAAAAATCTGATGGATTATATTCCAGCATTTAATTAAATTAATGTTTCAAAGACAGTTTTGGCTTTTATCCCCCTTGAATGAAAGGCTGATCCTGATAGGTCTCAGTGTTTGTTTGATTTTTGGAAACTGGGGAAGCATCTGAACCAGGAAATGGTTAATGATGTCAGCCTTAGCAGGGAGCGATTGTGGACATAAACCAGAATGGTTGCTTCACATTTTTCCTGGTGCATATTTAATAAGATGTTTTTTGTGTGTGTGTGTCTGTGTGTTTGTTTTTTTGTTGTTGTTTTTCTTTGACAGACGCCTGTAAAAGAGCCCAACAGTGAAAACGTCGACATCAGCAGCGGAGGAGGAGTCACAGGCTGGAAGAGCAAGTGCTGCAGTTGAACAACTCCTCTGTTTCAGTCACACTAACGCACACAAACACACTCAGACACACACTCTCTCTCTCTCTCTCTCTCTCTCTCTCTCTCTCTCTCACTGCTAACTCTAACTTGCCCTCTAACCTGTCTCATGAGTTTTCTTGCACACTGACACTCTGTCTCTTTATCAGAATAAAAACAATAAACCACTTCATATGTCTAATCCCCTCGTTCCCACTTCTGCACCCAACTATGTTCCTCCACTCTGCATCTAATGATCATTTTTATTTCTGATAAAAAGAGAAATCCAGTCACGTTTCTTGTCATTTGTTTTAAAGTTTAAGTAAAAAAAAAAAAAAAAGGAAAAAAATGTGTGGAAAAGACAAGCTCATATTTTTAATATTTCCTTTGCACAGGCTCACCTGGTTGGACACCCTCACACCCCTCCCCCTTTAACCCCACCCATTCACAGCACTCACCTTCAGTCAGAGGAAATCAAAGTTAAAACGAGATAAAAAAGTAGGATTAACATTTTGTACATTTAGTGAGGTTTCTGTTGTCTAACCGTATTTGGTCATTTACAATTTGTTACCAAGTGACAGAGGCGTGGCTAGCTCCTTTTGTATGTGGGGGTTTATTTTGTCCTGTGCCTTATATGGAAGACAGGGGCGGGGCTGTGTGGTGGGCGGAGCCACATTCATTTAATGAAATTACAGTTTAATAATGTGTCGGTTCAGGCTCTCTTCATGAAGACACTGAACTGAAGCTGAAGCGTTTGAATTTCTCCTCCAGCCAAAAGAACGGCATTATACAGTATGTCCTGTTTGTTGATGTTTTATTTTATCTGTATGATTTATTTCACTTTTTATTTCTGTTTGTTTTTGTTTTGTTTTTCTTCCTGCATGCAGATTTCTTTGGGTTGGAAACGTTTCTGTAACATTGTGTAACTTTTGCCACTGGGTAACTGTGGGCGGGAGGTACAGAAATTTTCTTTGGAAATTCAAACAATTTTGCAGATCCATTAAAAAATAAGCTTGTTTAAGTTAACTTGTTTGTCCTCAATCATGTGCAGTGTCTAGTTTGATTTTTAAAACCAGTGTTCCCATCAGCCTGACACTCGAGGTGTGGGAAGTGTGTGTGACCTGAAGATAGCACCTCAAAGTTCAGGAAATAAGGGTACGTCTTCCGGGTCGTAGATTGTAAATTAAAGATGGAATTAAAATATGATTGTTTTACAAGAGGTTATAGATGCATAAATGCTACAAATGGGTTATTTAAACCTGTTAGTAGATGGTTGCTAGGCAACATGATATCAGAGTCTATGGTATAGATGAGAACCTTCAGGGGTCTAAGAAGTACCTTTGTCCCAAGCTTGGCTGCTTAACTCCTGGGCTCTATACTAGCTCAACATATCCTGGGTATCTTTGTTTCCTGGATTCACATCAAGGACGAGCGGTCACACGAAACTGGTTATCAACTCACTAAGTAAACTTAGAGTTTCCCCTTTTACATAAAAGGGGTGTTTCAGAAAATAATCCCTATGAGTGCCACCTACTTCAATAACGGACATAACAAATATATCCAAATGCAACACTGTTGCAAAAAGGACAGGTGATGAATGCTACAGAAAATCACTAATCTGGTGATGTAGTGCACAGAATGGTCAAATAAAAATGAATAAAATTTTGTTTATTTATTACTAATGCTAAGCACATTGATGTCAAACTCATTTCAGATCATGGGCCACATACCGCCCACTTTGATCTTAAGTTGTCCAGACCAGCAAAATTACATTATAAATGTGTAAAATTACAGAAGAACTTTAGGTAATTCATTGGCCTTTAATCATAATATTAAATTTTTATTAATTGACAGAAAATGTCCCTTTTAAATCATTATTTATTGTAGACTCTTCTCCTGTCATTTGATTATCTATCAGTAAATTACTTTGGTGTAGTATGAATAGGAAAGGTATTTATCAATAGGAAAAGTTATAAAACTTTTGGAAATATAATTCTTAACAAATAGTTCTTTGTTAAATCTGTGCAATCACATTTTTCCAACGCCATTCAGTGGACCGTATTGAAGTCTTTGCTTGAAGGCTCTTCCAACATAGTCCAGGGATCTGATGCTTTGGTGGTTCTGGACAAACGGAGCCTGATGAAGGAAACACGGAGATCTCCACTGATAAGTTATCTGATCTTTGTTCTGGTAGCTGCAACATTTCAACAATGTGAGAGAGACTCTGTTGCAGGATCAAAAATAAAAACATTTTCACCAGCTGAATGCATTTAAATTCCAATGGAAATGTGATGGAGTTTGTGCTGCTGTAGCTTTTACAGCTGGGCTGGGGTTGGTGGTGTTTTTGTACACAGCTGTACAGAGAATGAGAAATGATCCCAACAAGGAATCTAGTTGTAGTCTTGAACAGCGCCGAGGTCTGCAAAATCTTACAGGGCCGTCAGTATCCCACATCCCACAGACTCATTAAAGGCCTTATTTCTGGATTTTGCTCCACAGGTGGCTTCAACATGCCGAACTGGTCAAAACTATTTACCTTTAACCTGCGAAACTGACTCCACGGTTCAGAAAACTGAGATTTTGACATCTTACAGGAAGGAAAGGGAGGGTGTTCAGTTTGAGGTACGTCTGTCAGCCAGCTGCCAATAACTGTATAGGTGGATATATGTGTGCGTTGCCATATGTAAACAAAACCTAAAGTCATATAACTGTAAGTCTTGAGACTAGAATGAGAATATGTAACTCTGAACTGGACTGAAACTTTTAACCACATTTAATAGTGTTTGACAATACACTTAAAAATAAATACACCGTTTTAGGTTGGGTATAAGTTATCCACAGTAAGATGAGCCAAGTGATGTGATCTTACATTTAAAAGTTAGATTGTCCTATTTTATGGGGACAATTCTTCACTGGAGCTTTATTTTCACATTATACTGTAGTGCAGAAAATGCAGAATAAAATAAACCTAAAAATTTTAGATTTCAGCCAAAAGTGTATAAATTTTTATTTTATTACTTTACATAGCATTTGTTTTTAGCATATGTTCCCATACACACATGCATACAGTAACTGACTTACTGCTGCATTTTTAGTCACTTCCCAGTTAAACTCTGTTAAGCGCCCTCTGGTGGCAACAAATAGGAACTTCAAATTCAGGGTTGCAAAGTCAGAAAACTTCCCTTTTTTACACTTTTCTTTTCTTTTGGGACAGCAAGCTAAAAACATATCTGAGCAGAAAGTTGCTTGAGGTGATTTGAACTTGTATTCATCTTAAGAGAAGTCCAATTTTTTAATATTTAAATATATTTTTCCACAGTGCTGAATTCGAAATTATACAGTAGAACTATTTATGAAAAATGAAAACCTTTTCATACAATTTTTAGATTTAAAGGATAACAGAGCCATTGAGCATGCCTGAGGAGCTTCTCTTGCAAACCTGTTAGCATGGCTGAAATCTCTTTAGCAAATCACCTAAGATCTGATTAGTGCCTTGCTTTGATAATTCTGTATCTGTAAACTCAGTCACAATGCTGCAGTTTCTAAGCCTATCAGGATTAATATCTACAAGATTAGGACTAACACATGGGTGCTGCCTTTAGTAGCAGTGTAACTTTAATATAGGGGAGTTAAACAATGCATAAATTTCTACTTTTTCCATTTGCTGAATATGTTTTGTTGCTTGGCAATCATGAAAGTCTGCCCTTTCTGGCCGATTCATATGAGAAGAAAGAAATTAAATGCAGCTAAAATTTAAATCTTCCTCTACTTGATGGCGACAACAATACATCACGCTTGGTGTGCTTGTAAAACATGTTTTGTTCTTTACATTCTTTATTCATCCTGGTTTCCACTGTTCTTAAACTTCCCAGAGCAACAAATTTACAGAAAAATAAAATTCTCTCATAAAAGAAAACACAAAACCAGTGCAGAATAACAGTGGTCACCAGTAAGTCCATGATAACTACATTCAGAGATCTTTCCTACACGCAGTGAGAGAAAAGCACAAAAAAAAAAAAAAAAAAAAAAGGAACTGATATGTGATAAAGAGTCGAACAAAAACTCACCAAAAGATGACCAAGTGCATTTCCGGCTTTAAAAATAAAAAAAAAACAAAAACCCTGACTTTTCTTAGTGTTGTGATTTTTTTCCTTAAAAGTGAGTTATACAAAAAACAAAAATCCACATATTTAGTGCTTTGGTTGACCAATATGAGTGACATTAAAATAAAGTTTATGGATAAAGAAAAAAAAAAAAAAAAAAAAAAAAAAAAGCAGCAGTGGACCCCAACGAGGACCTGCCCAGAGGGCGGGGGTGGGAGGGAGAGAAAAAAAAAAAAAAAAAAAATTATTTACATCAACTGTATACAACATAATTTATAAATACATTTTAGATATAAATTAGAAAAAGAAAAAAAAAAAAAAAAAATCTACTGTAGTTGAATCATCAGCTGCTACTTATTATATGCCCGTTTGATTATTAACCCCCTTTATATTTAACCAAAAATAAAACGGCACAGCAATAATTAATTAGAGCAATATTTCTCCCTGCAACATTTCTAAGAGTCATAACACTAAATCCCCCACTGCAAACATTAAAATATAAATTAAAATGTATTATTTCTTTAACCACTGAATAAAACTCCCGCACAAACAGCATCTACACTAGCATCACATGTTACAACTTATTAAATAAATTAAGGCTTTAAAAAGGGAGAGAGCACCCCGATTTTTTTATTTTCCTCTTCTTCCTGCTTTCCATTCCTCTTATGAGATTTAGGCAGCATATGTCACACTTTAAAAATGGATGCATTTCTGGAAAACATGCCAGGAGAAGGAGAATGATACTGGAGTAGCTGGGCCAGCTCGGGACAAAAAAACCCCACCTATCAGCACCTCTGAAACCCACTGGGTTACAGTTCAGGTCCAGGTATGTAGTTATTACTTTAACGGTTTAGAAAAACATTCAAGTTACAGTTATTGATTTGATAAGGGCTCAAAGTGCAGATTCTCAGCCTTAATTTGAGAGTATCTTTACTCTGTAACATCCATGACGTCGAGTATGGATGTTTAATGGTGGCGTTAGTCACATTTGTGCACCTGAAAATAGGGCTGCAGTGCATTAAAAAAAAAAACCCCCAAAAAACCCAAAGCCTGGCTAATGTCAACTAAAGCTAAAATCGGGCACTTTAAACTTTTTTTTTTCTCCTAACTTTTCATTTTATTGAATTATCTTTTCCCCAGTTACAAAACCAGCAGCTGTTGCTAGGTTAGGATCTAACAAAGCCTTAGACTCGAGTCACTGTCTTCTTTTTCCCCAACTGAGTGGCATCCCAAATATGACAAGAACCTACATCAATCAGCCACGACATTAACACCATCTGGTGAACATGTGTCAAAGTAACGTCCGGACAGAAAAGCATTGTATCAACACCGGACTGGTTCTAATTTTTTGTCCCTGGTTACCTAGGTAACCGTGTAGTGCATTTACCACCTCCCTCAATTCAATAAATGGTATCCGACCATGTAAGCTCTATTGACAGATACCTCGCAGCTATTCTCTTTGTGTGTGGATGCCTGTCAGTACTTTGAGGTGCATTCCTGCTTGTGGCCATAACCGGTGCAAATACACCGAAGTAGCCCGTGAACTATACCTGAACAGGACATGACACAGACAGTTTACTACGTGCATCTTAAAGTAAGTGAGTGTGTGTGTGTGTGAGAGAGAGAGAGAGAGAGGGCGCACTGTGTGAATGTAGGTTGTAGTGTAACAGTGCTTTATAAATATAGTTGTGTCTAGCAAGAACCTTCCTCAGGTAACCAGGGTGCAGTGTGTTAATCCTGAGCTTCAGTGGTGCTGACAGGCAGGTTTTAAGTTTGGACAGAGCTGTTTTTAGAGTTAAGTTCAGCTAACCGAATGATGGCCAGCTTCCTATGTAGCTCTCTATTTATCATCCTCCCAATCGTGGTAAGAAATCAAAGAATGACATTTCCTAAAGTGTTGAATTGTTCCTTTAAGTTGCGACTGTGGTTTTGTTTTGTTTTTAAAACAAACAGTCTGTTAATGTGACCGTACAAACATACTTCCTATGTTTCAAATGTGATGCCACTGAAAACCCCGTGTCTACTCATTATGTACAAGCGTGGCAGCGGGCCTCGGGTGCTACACGTAGACCAGGTCTCGTCCCTGTAACGCCGAGGAGCTGGCGGCCTCCTGCGCGGCCCCCTCCGAGTCGGCCTCGTCCTCGTAGCCCTCGTACTCGATGGGCTTGGGGCAGCTGTACGGATGGCCGTTGTCGTCAAAGAAGCGCCGGAAGGTAAACTCGTAGAAGGCGTGCTCGGGGTGTTTTCCGTTGCGGAACCAGCAGTTTAGAGTGTCGTTATGGCTGTCCTCGTCATCGCCGTCACTGCTCCACATTTTATCCGGGTCCACGGCATCAAAGTTGGAGGTGTCCGTGGAGTGGGCGATTGTGGGGATGTATGGTGCCACCTGCTGTCTGAGGTCGCTGGAGAAGTCGATGCTTTTGAAGAAAGGATGGGCTTTGATTTCGTCCGCGCCGTTCTTACCGAGGCGGTCCTCAGGGCCGCGGCACAGTTTAACGATGAGATCCGATGCCTCTGCGCTGAGCTTGGCCTGCGGGGGAATGTGCAGCGTGCTCTTCCAGTTTATCACCTAGTTTCAAAATGGAAAAATAACATGAGGCAAACAATGACCTGTGCGGATGCTTAGCATTTCACTGCAACTGCCTCGCATACCTTTAGCTGCGTCTCCAGGGGTGTGGTTGCTAAGAAGGGAGGCTGTCCAACGACCATTTCATACAAGATCACTCCTACACTCCACCAATCACAGAGCTGGGTGTATCCTGAAGAAGATTAAAGGAAATTTCACAACAGTTTGGGGAGGATTCAGATCTGAAAGACAGCTTTTATTTCTATGCACACAGTTTAACAAGATTTCTTTTTTTTTTTTTTTTTTTTGAGAGACGCATATTTTTATTCTACTCAATGTGTAATATGAATGGGAGGGGGGGGAGCCAAAATACTGTTTCTTTCTATCCTGTAAAGCAACTTTTCTTTTTGTAACTCAATTAACTCTTTTAGACTGATGGCTATTCAAACGCAGCACACCCTTTTTTTTTTTTTTTTTAGCCCTGTGGTTTAATCACTGATCAGCTGCTTAAATAATAATCTGCAGATTAAAACAAGTTAAACTTTACAGAATGAATTATGATTCATTCTGTAAACTTGTGTATAGATACACATAGCATCAAAGGGTGCGGTAGGCCTTCTTATTGTCACAGACAGGATGATAAAATATACATTTGTTCTCACCTGTCGTGCAAGTATTTATTTCCAGCAACTCTGTTACAGTGAGAGCAAATACACAGAACAGAGCATGAATTCATGAGAGACAAAAGATGACCAGAGAGCTCGACAAAGAGACGGCAGAGGCACTAAAAAAACAAAACAAAAACACTATGCAGCCGTTACACGTGAACTCAGGATGAGATTCCACTTTGCTCAAACAGCAGCTGGAAGTGGCCATTAGTACCCCTCGGCCTCCTGGCAGATGCACCCATGGTGTGAATTTCTAAAGTCCTACATCAGCTTGTTCTTGAGTTATTGCATTCACAGCATTTTCAGAAAACCATGACCTCTGACCTCTAACCCTGTGGTCTGGGTCACTGTGATTAGAAGTCAGCTGAGATTATTAGTAGATATGCTTGTGGTATCAATTTCACAATCCTAGGCAACTTCCTTCTTGAGTCATCGCATTCACAAACTTGGGTGACGACAATACCCCATATGTCATCACTAATAGAGTTATATGTAGCCAAAAATAATGAAAACCTTCCAAAAACATTAAATCAAAAATGTTGCACTCTACCTGTTCGAAGCAGCACTTCTGGTGCGATATAGTTGGGTGTCCCCACGAGTGAATGGGCCAGACAACGCTGGTGCTGCCGGGCCTTTCTCCTTTCCAGAGGCTTCAGGCGGTCTGTACAGCGGCAGTTGGCTGGATCCTCCCATTCCTTACTGAAGTCCATGCTGTCCTGCCTCACATGGTCCCCTGAAGAGAGGACATGTGAACACACTGATTTTTCTACTTTTTATATGTCAACAGGTCAGACTGTTCTGTTCAGAGCCTAAAACAAAGATTTTGATGCCAATCATTAAAGAAAAGCTGAAAGATGCTATTCAGAATTTTCTGGTTTTCCCCCTCTCTTTTAAATGACAGTCTGAGAGCTTAGTTTAAGACACCGGTGGGGGAACTCCCTGCAGGTTTTGGATCTCACCCTGGGTCAACACGCCTGAGTCAAATGATTAGCTCATTACCAGGTCTCTGGAGAACTTCCAAGACATGTTGAGGAGGTAATTTAGCCATTTAAAGCAGCTATGTTGGATCAAGGACACATCTAAAACCTGCAGGACACCGGCCCTTGAGGCCTGGAGTTCCCCACCCCTGGTTTAACAGGATTACTTGTACATATGTACTTGGTTAATTTTTTGTCTGTTTTGTTTCAAATGCCTCGGTATTTCTTTGTGAAGCACTTTGTGATGTTTGTCTTGAAACATGTTATACAAGTAAAAAGTTACTTACATACATACATCGGGGCATTATACGAAATGTTTAACATGACTATCAATCACTATAGCAGTATGTATGTGGCATGACATTTAAAAAGTCTAACATTTCTACTATAAGCATGTAAAATTAAAATAAACTCTCACCACTCTGGTAATACTTCGAGTCGTGGGTCCAGCGGAAACCAGTGCAAAGACCGAAGTCTGTCAGCTTTATGTGACCGTCTCTGTCTATGAGGATGTTGTCAGGCTTGATGTCTCGGTGGATGAAGCCCATCTTGTGGACGCTCTCCACAGCGCAGGTGAGCTCTGCGATGTAAAACTGGGCCAGCTCTTCTTTAAAGATGCCGAGTCTGATGAGAAGGCTCATCATGTCCCCTCCGGGGATGTACTCCATAACGAAGTACAGGTTGTCCTTATCTTGGAAAGAGTAGTAGAGACGCACTACCCACTCATTGTCGGCCTCCGCCAGAATGTCCCTCTCAGCCTTGACGTGAGCCACCTGGTTTCTCAGGAGCACGTCCTTCTTGCGGAGAGTCTTCATGGCGTACAGCGCTCCCGTGTCCTCTTTTCTGGCCAAGCAGACCTCGCCGAAGGCGCCGATGCCGAGGGTCTTGATCCGTTTGAACATGCACTTGTCCATCTTAGCTCGTTTTAACCGAATGTAGTTAGATTCCTTTTGACAGAGCATCATACGCATCTGCTCCTGGGCTTCTGAAGACAAACCCACCTGAACACATGGCAAAAGGAATAGTCATATACAATGAATGAATATAAAATAAATAAACTATGAAAACCTGTAAGCATCAAGGGAAAGGGGGACAAAAGAAAATGAAGTAAACCAGTGCAACATATCAAAATGCAATTTTGGTGATTACCAGAGTTAATCATTTTATTCCAAAGCAGAAATTCACAAGCGGTAAAGGGAAGGCTATGGGATGGCATGCACTTTATTCAGCCATAGGAGGCCATCATGCTTTCATTAGAAGACTCATTCAAAACACAAACACCAGATTCCCAATAATGTCACATGCCAGCAGAGATACCTTTACCTTTTAGATCAGCTGTTAGTGACAGCGAGGAGGGAAAAAAAAGAAGAAGAAAGAACAGCTGAGAAAAAACAGAACTGCATGAAAAAGATCAGAGACAAAGTCACAAGAGGACAAGAAGAAATAAAATGTAGGAAAACAGTAAAAAGATGGAAGAACTGAGCAGCAACTGTTGTGAAAATCCTTCCACTGATGTTCTCACCCTTTGCATCTCATTTTCCAGTTGCTTCCTTCTGTGAATCCGCTGCTGGTGGTTCTTCAGGATGTTCTCTATGTGTTGCTCCATGAAGAACTTGAAGGCCTGCGGGGAATACAAATTGACTCTTCCCGACTCTCCTCTCCGCTCTTCGTCTTTCTTGTTGCGTCGGACCGGAACAGGTGATGTTGTGATTTGCTTCCTGTCCTCCTCTTTTGCTGCTCCACCCTCTGGGCTTTCTGATGGTTTTTCCTTCGAGCCGTCCCCACGACCGCTGCTCTCCTCATCAGCGGGATCCTCCCTGCCTGCACTGAGCCTGTTGGCCCCTGCGTCATACCCTGGTGGGCTGGGTGCAGCCTGCTGTTGGAGGAGGTGCTTAGGGTAAGGGGGAGGAGGTCCGTGGTAGTCAGGTGCTTCAGATACGACCTGCGGGACTGTACCTGCGGGTTCTAGGTAGGCAGGCGCAGCAGGAGGTGGTGCAGCCTGCGGTTTCCATGGAGGATGTGTGGGAGCGACAGCAGTGTGCAGTTCGGCTTTCTGGACGCGGGTGCTTTTCACCGGCAGAAGAATGGGAGCCGGTATGATGGCGGTGACTGTGGTGGCAGAGGGCTGTGAGCTGGTCGGGTGAGTACATCTGCTATTCAGCTGGTGGCTGTTCAAAGAATTGGAGCGGACTGGCATGTTATGTTGCCATGACGGAGAGTGGTCCTGGTTGCTGCCGTTGCCGGAGGAAGGTTGGGGCTGGCTGGACCAGGACTGAGGAAGACCGGAAAAGTACAAATCAAGGTTGTGACTTTTCCGGTTGGGAACCATCATGGAATGAGGGATATTCCCTCCATTGTGGTAAGAAGGCGAGGATGCAGGTCCTCCTGTCTGCTGGTCAGTGGGACTGTGCCGGCTACTCTGGTTGACCGGGTACGGAGGAGGGGGATGTCTGCTGCCCCCTGTCATGTAGTCTGGTTGAGAGGAGCCACTCTGAGTCCAGCTAGGGGGAAAGGTGAACTTATTGCCCCCAGAGCTTGGCATTATGATGGGCTGGTGGCCCATGGGCACTGGGCTGATCCCACGTTGATTCTGAGGTGCTGCGCTGTACCCATCAGGCCACTGCCCCTGGGGTACTGGAGAGATGCGTGGCACAAGGTAATCCATGTTTCCAGAGTACCGCTTTGTTGATGGGTTGCTGTCCCAGGATGACGCAGAAGGCATGCCACCACGGTTTGGTGGAGGTGTGACCCTCTGGTTGTTTGTAGGGTGGCCCTGTGGGAAGGCAGGAGGCGGTCCAGGGCTGTCGGATCGGTACATCATTCCTTCCTTGGAGCCCTTCCAGCTTGACCTCCTCAGGACAGCCGGCTGGATGTGAGAAGACTCTACAGACAGACACACACTAAAGTTAAAGTCAAGTTGAAGGAAGAAAAAAACGAAAGGATGACTGAAAACATGAAATTACTTTTAGAATCTCATAGCCTAAATAATTCAAAACAAAAGGCCAGCTAACACTGAACTTCCATAAGAGCAACTGTGTAAAACTCATCTTCTCACTTGAAAAGGCAAAATTTTAATGCACACATACATTAATATCTACACAGCTAGACATGCCATCAGTCCTTTCTTTGATCATACCGTCAGGAAAAGCCACTTCTCTCAGCCCATTTGAGGCATCTGAACCTTGCCTCAGTCACCTAGCCAGATACTTTAATAATTTCAACCAATTATTCTGCTGCCTCAGATTCTCTTAGAGTGGATGGTTGACTTCCAAGTGGCTCTTTACCTTGCTTAACTGCGTGCTGCCTTTCTCCCTCAATGAACTCGTATGTCCCCTTTCAATTAATGTGTCACACCTTCAAAATGCCCTCAATTTCACAACTGTGTGAATGAACCTGGGAATCCTTTTGACACAAGTTTTATAAAGGATTTGTATTAAACATTTGTCAGTGACTCACACGCAATCCTTTACTCCAGGGCATGGTGCATAAAGACTTGTAACTTGCATAAATGAGAACTTTTAGGGTTTGCTTTTTGTAATAACTAGGCAATACAGACGCCCTATAAACTGCTTATTTACTAAACAAAGACAATATTTTCATCCTTAAAATGTGTCACAACCACCACTCAGAATAAAAACCCAAAACCTTCCAGTCAACTTTTTCCCTTCAGTGATGCAGTGACTCATGCCGTGTGTCAACAGCACAGTTATTTCTTAAAGCAAATGTCCCAAATCCCTCAAACAATATTGAGGCTGGATGGATGATAAAACAGGAGAAGCAACAGTTAATCCCAGAGGACTGACATACCTGGGGGTTTGAGGCCTGCAGAGCTGGGGTTGGAAACAACCTTACCCATGTAGTCTGTAGCCGGCCCTACACCGTGACTGACGCTTGGCTTAAGAGGGAAAAAGAAATTGAACACAAATTTTTTTTTTTTTTTTTAGAACTGAGCAATAAAAGAGGAATAAGACACAAATAGGCCTATAGTGACATCTTTAATTCACTGTTTTGTTCTGTCCAACAGTTGAATAGCAATCTATAAACAAACACAGAAAATCCTCCTGTACTGATACTACAGAGACAAGAACAATGGCAAAAAAACACAAGAGCAAAGATTTGTGTTGACTGATGATGAGGTGGAACTAAAACCACAGACTGGGAGTAGTTGGAAAGAAAACATGGTGACATATTAGATCTGCATCTAGAGCATTTCCAGAGTAAGTTGTGCAAATGGAATGACTGCAATGAAAAAAAAAAAAAGAAAAAGTTCTTCACTTTTAACTTGTGCCAAGTCACACAACTGGCAACATTTTCAGGCGTCTGTCCTTAACTTTGAGTAATTTGCTAACACATAAAAACAACAAGCAGACAAACAGAACCAGTCACACAACCTCTTTAACTGCAGGGCTTATTAATTATGGCAAAAATCATAATCACAGGTGCTTTAGTTAATACTGACATCATAAATAGTAGTTTTATGTCAGTTATCTTATTTTAATGACCTGTGAAAGCCAAAATTGTAGCTTAAATTAACAAATTTACATCAACTATGACATACTTTGACTAAAGCACTACATACCAAATTCATACCTGGATTGCATGCACTTACTCAAAACAAGTTGTAAATGCCAACTGAGAAACAAATTCTTTACTCTGAACTGTACAAGCTTGTAATTCCACTTTGCATGCCTCTCATTTTCTAAATAATTCCACTCAAAACAATCTGTTCCCAGCGATTACCCTCAATTACAGAGATATGCACAGAACGTCATACCTCCACAATCATTCAAAACAATCCCTAACTATATCTAAAAACAGTCAAAGGAGCTTGCAAAGAAAAGCGTCTGGACTTCTTTAAGTTGCTTGAAGACGTTTCACCTCTCATCCGAGAAGCTTCTTCAGTTCTTCAGTTAACTTAAAGAAGTCCAGACGCTTTTCTTTGCAAGCTCCTTTGACTACGATGACCTGGATGACTGAGAACCTTCACAGATATATCTAAAAACATTTCTCACCTCCTCGAGCCCTGCAAAACGGGGTTCCCGCTGGAAGCCTGAAGTGTTGGGCTCATTTTTAAAAGGCATGAGGGCCTCACGGATCTCCTGTAAGGTTTTGTGGTGAGGGTTTTTCGGGTTGCTGCTGCGACCCAGTTGCCTTGAATCCTCTGGGAGCATCTTCCCTTGTGCACCAGTGTCCACTTTAGGTGGGTCTGACGGTTTCGACAGGTTGCGCAGGCTGTTCCGTATTTCCTGCAGCATCTGTTGGCTGTTGCCACTGTAGTTCGTGACGGGAAACGTTTTGGGTCTCCTCTGCCGGTATCCTTCGGGTTTCTCCCCTCTTTTCATGTACGAGCATGTAGGATGACGATGAAGAGGGATGAAGAGGATTTCACCAGTCCAGAGTTGCAGTGATAGCACAGGATCTTTGATGTCTGAGCTCACATCTGCATGCTGCAGCTGGAAAAATATAGAGTGGATGTTATCCATGAGAATGTGAGTGTTCTACTTTACAGATAAACATAAAATATGGGAATTAGTAGTAGCCAATAGCTAAAACAGAACTGGATCTCGTTGCTTTTTATTTTATTTATAAGCTAAACTGTGGTGTATAAAACTTAAACCTTCAGACGAAACCGTTTTCCATTACAAATCAATAACTCACCCACTTGCTAGCGCTATTAGCACTGTTCGCTAACAGAGTGCTGCTCTAACGCGAACGATCCTGCGTCAGATACTAGCATAAAATGCCAAATACATCCGACAAATTCGCCTTTAAAATCACAACTACCTAACGATCCGTAAGTTTCTGCCATCGTAAGTTTTCTCTGTGTTAAATCCAGCGGCTCAGCAGTGCCTCCGCGGCCTGTGTGCTAAAGGCATCCATTTGCTTCTAGGCTAATTCAACAACAGGATGCGAACTAGCCTGTTAGCTCGAAGCACAACTAACAACAGTTAGACAACTTACCAGAACCCTCAGCTGCCGTTTTTCCGCCACAATTTCCTTCTTTCAATGGGTAAAGACTATTGCTTGACGTTCCTCGGTGACAAGGACGCAGTTTTATCTCAAAACGTCCTTGTTGTGCCGTGCTGACTGGCTAGTCGTGTAGGATTCCTGGGATGTCTGAATGACAAGTACAACAGCTCCAAGCTATAAATAAAGCTAACGAAGAATACTTCCGTTTTTCAAAATAAAGTTCCGTTAATGTAAAAGACCTTTTTTTTTTTTCAATTGAGTTTAATTTCCCAGTGCATGGAAACTCGTTTAAACCACTGAAGAAAAAAGCATGTAAGTCAAAATTTCGCGTTATTATTTTGAAATTTAGATTTAATAACTTGACTTGATTACTGACGCCAAATTTCGATACTTCTCAATAAGTTAAAATTTTTAGATACATAACTCGAAATTCTGAGATAATCACTCCAAATATCATGGCATTATGTATTTATTTATTTAATATAACTAAGTAATTATTTATCGATTTTTTACGTTTTTATTGGCTTGGGTATTCGTTTGAGGTTTCCTTTTATTTTAGCACAGGGGCACTTGACATGGGAAAGATTTAAGATGGCCTGAAAATCCATTACAATACACACACAACATTATGCAAAGAAATTTTGGAGCCATGTAAAAATAGTTTTAGTAACCCTTAATTTTGGAGTGTTGAATATAGCGAGCCAGCAAAAGACGATCGAGCCCACTGGACACCTTTGGAAGATGTGAAGGAGGGCATACATTTTGGACTTTTAACTATATTTTCATACATTTTAAATGCATAATTGACTAGGAACTTTAACTTTTAAAGCAGGCCTGGAAATAGCCCTGGGAAAACTGTAATCTAGATGCTGAGTTAGAGCTGAAGTTGATCTTCTAAGAAGGTAATGAAAAGATGAGTGATCAACTTTGAATTTCTGTATTTATTAAAAAAAGAAAAAGAGAGAAAACAGCTCAAATGAGGCTTGAGACATTTCTATTAAGTATTTTTATTTTATAACTGTATTAAACGTCATCTGTACAAAAACCATTGTTGGGTTGAACAATTCTGTCCGTGATGAAAAAGACAAATAAACAAATAAAGCCAACAGCCTCATCATCCAGTATTTTACACCTCCTGTATGACCCTCAAGCTGACACCAAATAAACATCTTCATCCACATCCAGTCTGAGGCACAAACATCGCTTTTAAACCGGGACCTGTCTGTTGACAAAAATAGCCTCTCCATCAGTGCCGCACACGAGACACGGACCGAGCACGTCCAGGCTGTTGACGGACAGCGTCTGGCTGGGCAGCATGTGAGTCGTCTCCAGGCGGCCTTTGCTGGAGTCTCCACTTAGCCAGGCACTGATCAGGGACTGGTTTCCTCCGGCTGGAGCCATTGCACTGCGGGAGACCATGCTGCTGTTTCTGCCCCCTAAAAATACAAAAACACTTATTACATTATGAACACAGAGGAATTAATACTATACTCTTATTTTATTGAGAAATAGTTTCCTGAGGAAATTTACAGGCCAACTTGTTAACTCCTGGCTGATTGAGTGTGAGACAGTGAACAGTATTGGCTGTAACTCTTGCCATTTGTACAGGTATTCCACAAGGATCTATTCTTGGTCCTCTTTTATTTGCTCTGTACATAAATGAGGAGGCAGAGTGGGATGTCTACCAACTGGAAGGTTGGTGGTTCAGTCCCTGGCTACTCCAGTCCGCATGCTGAAGTATCCTTGGGCAAGATACCGAACCGTGAATTGCCCCCAATCGGAGTGTGTGTGTGCACAAACATTAGACAAGGTGCTTAGGTATTGGAAAAAAGCACATGTATGGATGTTTCTGTGTGATTGGGTGAATGATGCTTGTAGTAAAAAGCGCTTCAAGTGCTCATTCAGAGTGGAATAGCCTTATATAGCCACCAGTCCATTTACAACAATTAAAACTTCTTTTGGGCACACTGCTGCTGGAGTACAGCTTTGAATGACAGCGGCGAGCTTTTTCTTTGGCTCAAAATGTCATTCTGAAGGAAATTAAATTAGTTGGCAAATAGTGTAAAAAAATCATATTTATACCACAAAGCTGACTTGCCTTGTAAGAAGGAAGGCATGTCTGAATGGGAGGATGTCTCCCAGTGCAGCAGCGAGCCATCCTCTGAACATGTGAACAGGTGATCTGGGTTGGTTGGGTGAAAGTGGACCTCCCACACTGTCAGGAAAACCAAAGACATACGTATGAAACCATTATTTACGCGCACAACATCTTTGAATTTACGTTTTAATACATCTTCCCACAATAAGCCGACTTTACTTTCAGCCGTATGTGCCTCCATCAGTGAGAAGGGCGTGTTGCCTTGTCTCACATCCCACACACAGAGCATGCCATCCTGGCCTCCTGTGGCCACGATGTGCTGCTGGTTCGGATGTCTGTCCACGCAGTGTAAAGGAACTCGATCCCCTGACCTGGATGAACAGAAATCAACTCATCAGACTTGCTTATAATTGAAATAAACAGGAAGGAGAAAACAAAAAACTTTGAAGAATGCATTTTTTTTAGAGCTCTTACAGGGACAGAATCTGTGATGGTGAGTTGCTTTGCTGTCTGAAGTCCCACAGTTTGAGCTGACCGATTGAGTTCACCGTCAAAATCTCTGTGGTCCTCAGATAAGTCACTGCATGGATTGTGCTGCTGTCGGCATTCTCTATCAAAGGTTAAACAGTCCAATAAAGATCTTAGTTTCAACTTGTTTCACAGAACTTAAAAATAAACTCTGCTTCTTGAGCTCACCGATGACTCGAACCACTCCCTCCTGGTCAGCTCTGAAGACGATGATCCTACCATCTTCACCCACTGTAACAATTTCCGGGCTGCTGCACACGACGCCGGTGCAGGGAGCGTTGTCACAGGGATAACAATGTGCTCTCGCCCAGAGCTGAGACACCGAAATGGTCTGTAGGCAAGAGAATTGAAACAAGAAGTGAATCCAATGAATCCAGCATCCCACTGAGCAGTCTGTCTCATTCCCCTCCTGAATAAGGCTTCACTAAAACTTATCGTAATTTAGTTTGATGACATGGCCGAGGTTGTCACCATATGTAAGGAGCTGGTCCGCTGTAGTTTCTTGCTTGAATCTTTGTGTTAAGTATTTTATACACAAATGTCTGGTTTCATACTTTTATTGTGAAGACGCTGAAGAAAGGTTCAGTTAAACTACTTTTTACTGCTAAGCAAGACAAATTCCCTTCCACTGTAGATAAACTTTGCAAGTCTACACTTTGTTATCTCTAGTCAAGGGTTAAGAGTGAGGTCCAGTTCAGTTTACTGGTCTAGTCTGGTTCGTTACAACATATTCCTGTTTTGCACAAGACTGACTTTATAGATCATTAAATACCAGTTATACAACAGTGTTAATTTCCTGATATTTTAGTTTAAATATATTTCGTTTAAAAATAAAAGCTCAGAGTAGAATCACCACTGCTTTGTGTCGATCTGATCAGGATCATTTTGGAGGTTTTCGCGACACGCACGACCGGGAGGGGACCCTGGGATAGACCCAAAGCTCGCGGGCCAGTTTGTTAGGTACACCTGTTCAACTGCTCGCTACAACAAAAAGAAGAACCTGCCAGTAACATGGCTACAACTCAGTGCATGCATGTAATCATGGTCCTCCTGAATTTCAAACTGATTATCAGAATGGGGAAGAAACATGGTGTGGTTGTCATGGTGTCAGACAGGCTAGTTTGAGTATTTCAGAAACTGCTGGTCTACTGGCATTTTCTTGCACAACGATCTCTGGGGTTTAAAGAGTATGGTCTTAAAAAGATAAAATATCCAGTGAATTACTGTCAGCTGAAGACAGGAAACTGAGGCTACAGTAAACATGGGCTCAACAAAACTGGGCAACAGAAGATTGGGAAAAACATCACCTATTCTGATGAGTCTCAATTTCGGCTGCAGCATGCACAAGGTAAGGTCAGAATTTGGTGTAAAGAATGTAAAAGCACAGAGCCATCCTTCCTTGTATCAACAGGTCAAGCTGCTGGTTGAGTAATGGTCTCCAAAGTCACCAGATCTCAACCCAATAGAGCATCTTTGGGATGTGGTGGAACTAGACATTCAGATCATGGATGCCCAGCTTGGAATTAGCAAGGTGTGTATTACAAAATAGACCATTAAGTGTATCCCATCTGCATCAGGAGTACCTCAGGATCCCCTAAGAGGAACTCAAAAGCACTGGTAGAGAAGAACACATTTGAAATAACATGCTTAACATGTTTCCTCCATTATCCAATATTTGATCATTTGAAGATGATGGATGGATTGGCTTTCTTCAATTTGGAGAACAAAGGTCATATCAAGCTCAACACGAGGCATCCATAAAACATGACATACAGCACCTGGCTGTTTTGGTGGTGTCGAAAAATGGTGACGGCTCCTGTTGATGACGCTGTGACTATTCTGTCCTGGTCCAAAAACTGCAAATACATGAAGGAAAACGGATCAGGCCTTATTGTTGAAGTTGTTAGTCCCACAGATGGGACGGATAAGACTAAATGTTCTGCAAAAATAAAAAGGTATTTTTATAGACATGAGCTTGGTTTAAGTAAGACTAAGATGTCACAATAAAAGCCTAAAACAGTGATTGGAGTGCAAAATCAAAAATAAAACGATTCACAACACCACAGCAGTTTTTAGACCTGGCTAATGAGCTACACATCGCAGTGAGTGGCTTACCTGGAGGTCAAGAACATCTCCATCATGCTTGTGTTCACATAAAAGCTGCGGGTCTCCTTCAAACCCATCTTCCATACCAGTGCTTAAATTACTCCCAATGGACCAAATAGAAATCCTGTTGTCCTGTGAGAGAGACACATTTGGGCTGGCTAAGTTAAATTTGAACACGTATTAGTCATTATAGATATGATACCTATCAAATAACTGGCACGTATCAGTAAGTATCCTGTCTCCGTGAATTTGGAAAAATAGCTGCCTTACTGTTGGAAAAAAAACGTTCATCTATTACATTTATGTGGAGAAAGATGGCCGATATGTCACAATATTGTTTATTACATGTCTTAAATTGTACTCTGACCGTTACAGCGTTTACAAGTCAGCCAAAGAGCAAAAGATTTAAAATTCCGTTATTTTTCAAAGAAGTTTGGCGGGAGGTCCATTTTTAAAAAGTGTCAACATGCCAACCTCGTTGTCCCATGAGCCCGTCGCAAAGATTTCTGGCAGTTGCAGATCCGAATGTGACACTGGCCTCCATCTCGTTTTGCTGATTTTCTGGGATACGTATTTAGCGTTTATACTCTCCATGGAACCAGATTCCTGCGTAAAATTAACGAACTACTACTGATGTTAGCTTAGCAATCATGGGTAAAACCAGAGGAAGGTACGCGCCTGCTGTCAAAGAACTTCTAATTGACCGGAGAACTGCTACTCTTTGTATATCCGGTCTCATAGGGGGCGCTGGCGAGATGTTTCAGAATGAACGGGCCTCTAAGAAGTTCTAAATAAAAATGTAAATTTCGGTGGGTAAGCATTTTTCTTCGGGCAGATTTCATCATATTTTCGATATAGAGGATTAAAATGATAAATATGTCTATTGCAATAAAATGCTCTTCTGTAAGTTTTAGGGATTTCAAAGGTCTGTGAGCTACATTGCAGATAGCTGCCATTTTGATTCCAGGCATGATAGTTTCCCTAAGAAATTCCAAACAGCATTAAAAAGTATTTTATTTATTTTGAAAATATTATCGATACGTATTTGCAAAAAATAGAAAAATATCTCCGCAATATTGTCTGGAAGAAGGGGTACATTCTTATTTTATCCAATTAGCCAATCAGCCCATTTGTGTACAAAGGTTTTATTTCGAAGGGGAAGAGTTGTCTTAGATCATCTCTGGCACCTACTAAGTCGTATGTAAGTACGGTAGCCCAGTGAGACCAAATTCAGCGTTTCTCACATTCATTGCTATTTCCCGCCACCTAGCGGCCGCTACCTGTGCTAACTGCGGCAAATCTTGGTTAAGCACAGTGCGGAATGTGGCTTTGCCCTTGCATCAAACACCGAGCTTGGACACATATCTTATAAAACAGATCAACTTTTATGAATTAAAGGGGAGTGCTGTGTGTGTGGTGGGGTGTGTCTGAAAGGGGGGCTCGTCGTAAAAAAAAAAAAAAAAAAAAAATCAATCGGATGCCCGGTGACGTATCCGCCGCTCCGCCGTCCGCTCTGGAGGTTGTCAGCTTCATCGGCAAAACGGTCGGCGCAGGCGCGGCACTGACAGCTGCTGTCTACTTACTCCGCAAAGTCTGCTTAATAATGGCCTGGAAATCAGGAGGAGCCAGCCACGCAGAGCTCGTCAACAACCTCCGCAGTGAGTCTGCATGTTTTCCTAAAAAAAAAGCGGCGGCGGTGGCAGCGACGCTTTTGCAGATGCGTTGCCTGTAAATGGTTTAGTTTGGACGTTTAAGGTTAGCACAGGAGCTGGCTGGTTGCTAAGCTATGTGGTATGTTGTTGTTGACCTAGCAGCAACTCTCTCCACCCCTTTCCCAATTCACGCAAGGCAAAGATGCATCCCTCGCTGCGTTTGCAAATAACCAAGCTAACTCTTAACACTCAGATGACCTCTCCTTTGTTTGCAGTCAAGGGATTTTTGTGCAGCTAGAGCTTTTTGGTGAAGGTAGCTTAGCCTGCTAGCTCTATGTGCGTCATTTGGGACGCTGTAAGCCAAACGGCAGCGGCCCTGCCCACATCCACTAACGGCTGCCCGTGTGTCGTCCACTTTCACGCTGAATGGCAGTGACAGCTGTGCATGCAAAAGCTTAGTTCGTATCGGTGGGTGAGTGAAAATGGCAGCTTGCTGTGTCACAGCTGCGGTGGGAGCAGTGACTCAGTGCTACTACGATCGATCCCATCAATCCCACATGGTTCAATCATGCTGTCATGAGGTAGCGCGAAACTTAGTCACTGACAGCTCTGCGCAGGCATGTTTCCCACATGCATTTCTGTAGACCAGAGACTCCACTTCTGATATAAGGTTATCTCCCAGGGCTATTTATAAGCTTTGCAGTTCAGCATATCATTGCAAGCTTTAAGCATTTGGCCGAAAGCTCTGTGGTTTGGGCCTTGCAGGGGAAATGTGCTTCACAAAGGAACAGTAAACCAGGGTTTTTCTGACTCCAAACGAACCTTCTGGGGTTGTTTAATACAAATTTATGCATTTTTATTTTATTTGGTTATTAGTAGCAATATCGTTGAAAAATATTTTTTTTAATCACGACCCTGGTAATTTTCCTTTGATGGATGGCCAAAACTTCTTTGGATTTTTATTTTTAATATGCATGGGAAAAACTGTAAACATGACTACAGCAAAACTGATAACAGGAAAGGGGAAACAATTATACCAAGTGTGCAAAACGTGCAGAAGTGCTAAAGTAGTGCTGAAATATGGTCAGTTTAGAGTGTGGATGAGACAAAAAAAAAGAGAAAAACCCATGAAACATCAACGGAATAAATACAATAAATAATATAACAGGCACAATAACATTTAAGCAGATAACATAAAAGAACAATTACAAAATAGATTCAATAATGAAGCAAATGATAAAAAAAAAAAAAAACCTGGTTAGATCATAAAATAGAAATAAATCTACAAGAAGGAACAGACTGTAATCAGTGAATACAAATAAACTCATGCAGTGCTAAGAAAATCTTTAAAGCAAATAAATTTCAAACAGAATTGCACCCCCCCCCCCCCAAGTCCGTGACCCTGATAAGGATAAGCCAAAGAGGATGGATGGATGGAAAATATTTGTTAAAATGAATGAAGTAAATATCATTAATGTCTATAAAGCATTCTCAGTGAAAAAGCCAGACAGAGAAGGACAATTTGAAGTTTTGATCACTTCCAGCTTCTCTTGTGTCACTCTTATAAACTAAAAAGAATTTAGGCGTGAGCAGATCAAATCCTAGTTAAAGAGACCGAAGCCCGTGCCAAGATTTTTGAATCTGTAGGAAAACCCCTGACTTATTTCTGGGTTCATAAATGAGCCCACACAGCTTTCCATTACTTCATTATCTTTGCTGCAACAATGAAGCCATTGTTTTATATATAAACACACAAAAAAACAATAATAAAAAAAACTCAAATGAAAACTGACAAATTCATGAAAGGAAAACCTTTTCACGATTAAAACTACGCCCAATTAAAGGTTCATACTTGGGGAAAAAAAAACCCAACAACTTTTTAAGTAATTTTCTTTTCTTGAACTTTAATTTATTTGTTTTCAGTTAAATTAATTACTGTGAATCAAACTAAAAACGCCACAGGCTGCTGGGGAGTGGATTTGGGCTTTTATGGATGGCAACAAAGGACATAATTACTGTGGAACAGAAGAAGACGCGGTGATTCGTTTATTGCAATTGTCTTGCTTTAATAAGCTTTGGAAGCCAAAGTTCTCATTAACATGAAAATTTGCTTACATGCCAAGCTCTAGCTGGATCTTTTCAAGCTGTAACCTCTGCAAAACCAAGCTTGTTGTCAAGAAAAACACCCGAATATTTGTAGTGTCTTTTCACTTTTAAAGTGATCCAGCTCCTTACCTTCAGGAAGCCTGATGATAACTGAGTCATCAGCTAATTTTATGTTCCTATAACTGCTGCAGGACTCTTTATTGTACATGATGATAAGTTTCATTATTAACAAAATCTTGCACTTGCACCTGGTGATATTAAAATGGCTTTAGTCCATATTTATGGCAATATGAATTTAACTGGGAACACTTACTGGAACAAGAAGCAGAAAAAGCAACACATTAAAAAGCATCCAGGATTGTTTTTTCATTTCTTTCCTGTGGAAAGAGTCAGGATTACCTTACCTAACCATAGTCTATGTATTTGCTTGTTATTTTGGGGAAAGAAAAAGTTCCTTTTAATGATAATTACACCAAAATAAGTCAGGGAGAACTGAATTAGCCTTAGCATTAAAACCCTTTTTTAGTGAATCTGTACAAAAAATAAATTTTGTATTAGTCTGGTGCAAACTGAAGTCAGCTCAGTGTTAAGTTTCACCTGTTTTGTGTGGTCATTACTCGCTCCACTTAACTGGACACTGACCCATTTAGACACATGAATGGCTTAAAGTTAACCTGAGTTTGCGTAAGCTGCATTTAAGCGGGTCACACGCAGGATGCATGCTAATTCCTGAGTTCTTCATTGTCTCTGTCCTCCTGGTCGGCGCTCAGGACCTGTCAGAAGGTTATTTGTTTGATGCTGAATGAGTCATTCGTTTTTAAAGTTCAGCACCTAGTCCTGTGCTCTAGGAAATGTGAAGCATGCCTCTAAGTTGGTCACCTAGTGGGTTTAAATTTTAGGAACAGTGTGAAGTTTGAGTGTTTGCTTTGTGAATAATTAAAGATGGGAGGATCGTGGCTTGAAATGAGCCATTAGATATTAGTTGTAGATGTTCGTCTGTCAGCTTGTGTGGTTTCTGTGTAATGTATCCTAAAGTGGCTCATGGATCAGAGGGTGAGGGGAGTTGGTGATGACAGCAGAGCCGGCTGTCGTTGGCTTTTCCTGCCTCTGGAACTCACTGCAAAAGGATCCCGTTAGGAGGGATTATTGTGAAGACACTTCTTCACGAAGCTTTTTTGTTTGTTTCTTTGGTGACCTGTCTGTAAGCTTTGGCGTTTCTCTGCTGCACACATTCTGGTCATCACACACGGGTCACAGCCTGTGTTTAGGCTGCAATTTCTTAATTTCTTGCATTTTCTTCTTTGAAAGTAGTCAAAAAAAATTCTTACTTTGATTTTCTTTGCTTTTTTTCTTTGGTTTGCAACTTCATCGTCATCATGCACATTCTCATCTTCCTTCATCTCATCTTCCCTGAGAAGAAGTGCTCAGTGCATCATGGGAACTGTCCTTTCAGCTCAAGCTTATTGCAGCATAATTAAGGATTGGTTCAGGCTCCTCTGATCCAGCCCTAACTCTATGTTTTATCAAAAAGGAAAGTCTAATCTTAAAAGTAAAGAAGGGTCTGTCTCTTGAAGCCAAACTGGGAGCTGGTTCCTCAGGAGAGGAGCCTGATATTTGAAGGCTCTGCCTCCCATTCTACTTTCAGAAACCAATGAAGGGGCCAATGAAGACAAGCTTGTATGGGAGAAATACGACCTGACTTTCTGGTCCTGGTTGGCTCTCATGTAACGTGGTGTATACTTTACCCCAATTCTTTCTTAAAAACAAGATCCAAGTTGAATTTTACTTAAATTTCACTTAAATTAGTTGAATTTTACTGAAAAAAAATGATCATAACCAGATGCAAGTGATTGGGTGAGATGGAGGGACCTGATTCGCTCAGGCAACACCTAAAAGGAGCAGCTGAAAGAATAAGAATACGTCATCTTACTTTTGCCTTGTAATTGTCACCTGGTTGTACAAACCCCAATGCAGAGGCTTTGTGTCCCACAGTGTGACAACCACAGTTTTCCCTGCTGTGACGTCTGTTTTTAGCTAAACAGACGCAGCGAGCTGAGCCTTCACATTGCACACTTCATCATGTAAACATTAATTTCTGCCTTAAAACACCAAATTAGAAAAATTCTCCCACGGTGGCTTCAAACACCCAGACATGTGGCATGTGTGAGTGATCTTGGTGTTGACCAAAATAATTGTAATTTTGCCAGTAATCTCACACGAGGCACATCCTCATTTATTTCTTTACTTTTTTCTCCTGATCATCTTTGGTATATTTTTTGAAAAGCGTGTTTCAGTGGTTTCCACTGCTCACAGACTCTAACTTGTATGCTTGATGTAATTTAACAAACAACAAACAAACAAGCTTTATTCGTCACATACACGATCATCCATGCCTAATGGGTTGATAAAGTCTTTATCTTCCATATAAACAAGGGTTTTGGCCTTCCCTCAAATTAAAATCACCAGACTGATAAGAATATTTGTTTAATTCACTCAAGCATGAAGCACATGTTTATGTATCTTAATGGTTAGAATTAACAGAAGATACTCGTATTTCCCTGCAGTAAAGCAACACAGATGTTTTGCTTTAACTTTGTGTGGACTGCTTGTACTTAGATGTGCAATCACCCCCTTGAAAGTTTGTTCTTAGCCAGGAAGAAGCTTGAGGATGTGTAATTTAGGTTTGAAATGAGGAACTGGAAAATTGCTTGAATCAGACAGGATTGTTTTTTTAAATACCCGATAAATTACTAGACTTTACTGCAGTGATGCAAAACTATGAAAATCCAGTAGTTTGTTAGAGCAGTCCTGTTCATGATTTGGAAAAATTAGGGTATGTACTAGTAATAGAAGTTGATTGTTGTGAATTTGCTGTCTGATATCTCTATATTGTGTCCTTATTCATTCTTTTTGTCTGATTCTGCTGCAGGATTATGTAATGTGTATATATACATATATATATCTGCCTTGTTCTTTTTGCATCCTCAGAAAATGGCATTATTAAATCTGACAAGGTCTACGAAGTCATGCTGGCCACAGACCGAGCACATTTCTCTAGGTGTAACCCTTACATGGACTCGCCGCAGTCAATAGGTACGTCTGCTTGTGTAATCGCTCGCATATCGCCGCACGGAGATCTGAGATTCAAACTAACCAAACCTACTTCCTGTCTTTTAACCAAAAGGCTATCAAGCGACCATCAGCGCCCCACACATGGTAGGACTTTAAAGACTTTCAGACATTTCTGCTCCCTGTGAATCACAGCTTTGAATGTTTTTATTGTGAAGCTTGGTCCCATTCAGTCATTCCTAATCATCTATTTTTAGTAGATAACAGCAGCAGTTAACCAAACCCTCACAGTTTTGTGCATTTGTGCTCATTGTTGGCATGTTTCAGTCGTGTAATAGAAGCTTAAAGTGGATCTGTTATCTTTTTTCTTATTTGCTGCTGTTGATGGCACAGTAGATGCCCATTAAACATGACCAGGGTTTTTGTTGTTGTTGTTGTTTTTTTTCATTCTACTTTTTGTTCTGGATGATGTCGCAGAGAACGATGTTTCCCAGATGTTTTCGAGAAATATATTCTCTTCTCTCTCTTGTTTTATTTTATTTTTCTTCTTCTTTTTATTATTATTAATTTTGTTTTTTGTTCATTTATTTTTATTGTTATTTATTTTTTTGCAGAACTAATCATTTACACCTGTAGTTCCCAGGAAGGTCACATGAAACTTTATGGCGTCTGTGGCAGTAAATAATGGCAGCAGCCTCTTATAGCCCTTTTCTATTAGTACCTACCTACCTCTGCTCAGCTCATCTTGACTTGTGAAGTTGGCTTAAAGGGAGAGGAGCTAAAACGGCTTGTTTCAGACAGAAGGAATCATACAAAGCTACAAGAATAATAAATATGGAGCTGGAGATGAGCAGGATAGGTCCACTTTAAGCATGAAAAACTGAAACAAGCCTCACAGATGGCCTGCGCTAGGATTTACCGTGTGTTAGCCTGTGCTGTGTGACTGATGGGTTGAAATGCTTTTGTCTCGTTTTGCCTCCCCAGCACGCCTATGCCCTGGAGCTTCTACATGAGCAGTTGTATGAGGGAGCGAAGGCTCTGGACGTCGGCTCCGGCAGTGGGATCCTGTCGGTTTGCTTCGCACGAATGGTGAGCCACACACGCGACGGGTAAACACAAACGACTTCTCTTTGGTGGCATTCTTGATTAATTAAGCCGATTGATCCACTAATATGTCAACCAATCGATGAAAATCAATCAGATTGACTGCATTCAATGTTGTGAACGTCGTGATTGAACTGAGCACGCCCCCCACCCTCTCTTCATCCCTCTGCGCTTTACAGGTAGGTCCTAAAGGGAAAGTTATAGGAATCGATCACATCAAAGAGCTGGTAGATGATTCTATAAACAACGTGAAGAAAGATGACCCCAGTTTGATAACATCGGGCCGAGTCAAGCTAATAGGTAAGACATCGCGGATTAAAGCTTTATATCTTTGTTTTTTCAGCAGACGTTTGTGGGTTTTGAGGAAGGGCTGCTGCTTCCTTGATCCGACTGAACAGCAGACAGTTTAATGTTCCCCGGTGGAGAAAAACGCAGCAGTCAGTAAACAGCGTGCAGCTCTAAATAATTGAGCAGTGAGGACTTTTACCTCCTCTGAAGGGGGGTTCAAGAGCAGTTCAGTGAGGGGCTTAATAAGAGCAGTAATACTTATTTATTCATTTCTCAGTTTTGTCTTTCATTTTGTAAATCACTTTTTGCTGTATGATTACAGGTGGTTGTCGGTTTTATTAATAGCAGTGCCTTTGTTGATTTGTTATGTTTTCTTGGTCGCATTCTTTATCAGTTCTCCTTTGGATTCCTAATCGGTTTTCTGTGGTTAGGCCTCTGCAGGTTTTCACCATCAGCGTAGCTGTTTTGTTTTTACTTGGTCTGAAGAAATGGCATGCACATGATTCAGGTTTGCAGAAGCTGCTCTGTCATGAGTCTGATTTCATTGTTTTTTGTTGCACAACTGTTGAACTAACATGCCAGCAGCGACTAATGGAGTCTGATAGATGGGCAGCCTGGATTTCAGACTTTATTCTGAAATGTTTCCTTATTTAGTCTGTTAATAATGGCAGATACAGGTAAAAAAAATACTCGCAACTGGGGGATAAAAGGAAGCAGACCAAAAAAGATTTGTCTGCTGATTGATAAGGTAAAACACAACTAACGATATTTAATGTCAAAGTAAAATTAGAGACACTTTGCTTTTGTTTGTTCATGTTTATAGACTCAATCTGTGATATGAAAGTAACTCCCAGCCATAAAATACTGAAATATACTAATATTGAGATGCAGTTTTATCAGCGTTACTCGGCTATTTCTGGCTTCTCAGATTGAAATTGTTATAAACGTCAGATGCAACATTGGGCAAGTAATGTGTGTCGTCCCACCTCGTGGGGACGTCCATCAGTGTTTTCGGTGCGACAGCTTGTGAGTGACATCCTGCTGCTGTTTCAGTGGGAGACGGGCGATTGGGCTACACTGAGGAGGCGCCGTATGATGCCATCCACGTTGGCGCAGCTGCACCCACCGTTCCCCAAGCTGTGAGTGTCTCTGAATTCTGCTGATCACATTGTTACCCTTTAAAACAAATGCTGGATACCTAAACTGTAAACCTGCTTCATATTTAATTTAATGTGTTTTTATATCTGATACAGTCATACTGGATTTAAATAGAATCCCTGGAATGTATTTTTAAAGCTGACTTGCTGTCCGCCGCTACCTCTCCCTTCTGCCTCCCTCAGCTTCTGGACCAGTTGAAGCCCGGCGGGCGGCTGATCCTGCCCGTAGGTCCGGCGGGGGGAAATCAGATGCTGGAGCAATATGACAAGATGGAAGATGGCAGCACCAAAATGAAGCCCTTGATGGGGGTGATTTATGTGCCTTTAACAGACAAAGACAAGCAGTGGTCCAGGTGGAAGTGACTTCCTTGTCCCTCTACTCCCCCTCTCTCCTTCTCACAGTGGCAAAGGTGAAATGGTGTGGCTTGGAGCAAGGCAATGGATCACAAGGGGCTGCATTTTGCTGCTTGTTGACATTTTTTTGCTTCTTCCATACCATACCAACTAGCTGCACGTTTCCTTCATCTTCTTTTAACCCCCGTAGCTCTAAATTGGTCTCAATAAAAGGCGCCTGATTAATGCATTCTGCTCTGTTTCAAACATGAGGGAATGAGCTGAAATCACAGCAGGTTGAAGGCACATGATTGGTTTTCAGGAGCATGACTGCTTTGCCAATTTGGAAGCTTATTACCCAACTTCAACTCAACTATTTTATCTGATAATCTTCGAGAGATGAAAACAACTTTCTAATGACGTTTTATCTTAATATGTTGCATGTGGTCTTCTCTTTTAACTCTGTTTGCATGACAGCAGGATTTCTGCTTGTTTTTCTTGCACCTTGCCTCAATTTTTGTGTCTAATATTTAAAATGTGTTTCTCACAGGGATGAACTTTGAAGAGGAACGCAGTCCATAATCCACCTTTTAAGTTTGAACCTGGAGAAAACTTGGAATGGGTCGGACAGCCCTTGACATTTTGTTCAAAGCATAACAAACGTGCTCTCTTTTTTTTTTGTTTGTTTGTTTAATTCTAACAATGGACTAGAGTTTCATATTTGATGACGGCCCCGAGGGGCTGCGAGGAAAGACTGCTTGACGCTCTGCACAGAAATATCGGAGAGAGATTTATTATTTTTGTTTTTGTTTTCCAGGCCTGCATCCTTGTTGGTTTGTGTTCGTTTAAACCGCTGGAATTTTAGGGTTTTTTTTCTTTTTTTTTCTTTTTGTGGTTTCACCATTTGATTTGCAGTCAAACATTTTTCACAGCATTACATTTCAGCAGCATCAAAGCTGAATGCAGGAGGAACCCCGGACAACCAAGACGAAGAACGCCTGAGCCTTTTAGATAAATCACCTAGCTACAGTCTGTGTGTGTGTGGATCATAAAAACTGTAGACTTCTCTGCTAAAGTATGAGCTTTCTTCCCATGGCATCAGTGTTAAGAACACAAACACACACATAAATTAACACTCAAAGGCTGATGTAAACCCCCACCACCACACACACACACACACACACACACACATCCTGTTTGATGTGCAGCACTCTTAGATCATTCTACACGTAAAATAAGTATCGGATCGTACCGAACATACTCCGAAGGGAGCAGAGCACTAATGACACCGACACATGCGCACGCACATACAGGGCTGTGCTTTCCACTTGATGTGTTGCTTTCTGCCGCTGGTTTCCATTAACAATTTGTGCAGGCTCCTCTGGTGACTGACACTAAATGGGGAAAGTCACTGCTTTGCCAAAATAAACTCCAACAATATAAAGCAAATGAATGTCTGTTTTCTTGATGAAAAAAAAATATCATGAAATCAAAAAAAAAAAAGAAGCACATTTTATTTTGGGTGATCTGAGTGATGGATTATATTTGGCTTTCACAGTTGCTGGAATGGCATAAAAATAAAGAGATGCTTATGTTTTTGTCTGCCTTTTGTTATTGAATCTTTTTTGTACAAGTCTTATTTGCACTTGCTAGACACAGTGTTAGGTACACCTTAATAATCCTGGGTTTTCCTTCAGAGGTACCTTAATTCTTTGGATTCAACGAGGTGCTGGAAACACTGCTCAGAGATTTTAAACTGATAGCATTGCACGGTCACACATCCATGGTGTGAATCACCCATTTCACCACATATCAAAGGTGTTCTGTTGGATTAGGAGCTGGTGACTGTTGAGGACATGCAAGGCATGTTCAAGAACATGGTGTGTTATTCTGCTTGAAGGAGGTGGTTCAAAGGGATGTAGATGATCACAAAACATATTCAGGTATGCTGTGGTGTTTAAATAGAAAAACTTTAATAGAAGAAAACATCTTCAACATCATTACGCCGCCACCAGCAGCTTGAAGCTTTGACATGAGGCAGGATAGAGCTATGCTTTCATGTTGTTTATGCTAAATTCTGATCCTAACATTCAAATGTGACGGCATTAAATCAAGACTCATCACATCAATTCAATAGGATTTATTCATACAGCGCCAAAAATCACAACAACAGTCACTTCAAGGCGCTTTATATTGTAAGGTAGACTCTACAATAATACATAGAGCACTGGTGAGCATCAGGTGATGCTTTTTGAGAATTCTATTGACTAATTGTGGTGAGTCTCTGCCAACTGTAGCATCAGTTTTCTGTTCTTAGCTGACCAGAATGGTCTGCTGATATAGTCCATCTGCTTCAATGTGTGATTCAGAGATACCTTGGTTGTAATAAGTGGTTATTGGAGTTGCTATTGCCTTCTTTTCAGGTCAAAGCAGTCTGGCCATTCTCTGATATCACAATGCATTTCCACCCAGAGAATTGCTGCTCACTGGATAGTTTCTGTTTTTCAGACCATTCTCTAAACCCTAGAGATGGTGGTTTGGGGAAAATCCCAGATCAGTAGTTTCTGAAATACTCAGATAAGCCCATCAGTCACCAGCAAACATGCTACATTCAAAGTCACTTTAATGGCCTTTCTTCCCCATTCTGATGCTCAGTTTAAACTACAGAAGTGTTTTCCTGACCACATCCAAATTCCTAAATCCACTGTGTTGCTTGCAGTGACTGGCTGATTAGATTTGCAATAAGGAGCAGCTGAACAGGTGTACCTAATAACGTAGCAGATGAGTAAGTTGGTGCCAAATGTAGAATCAGCTCCATGTATAGCCACAATAAAAGACACAAAATGGCTGGGCATACCTCCTGGGATCAGGGACGAAGCTATAATTTAAAAAAAAGATTAACGGATTCAGCCTTCAAGTTCTCTCCTCCATCAACAGTTCGAGTTGCTGTTGAAATATATGCTGATTCTCTAATAGAACCAAGGTGGAACTGGCTCAGCACACCATCAGTAAAAAAGACGGCTGTGGTAGGAATCCAGTTTTCTTCACGCCAAACCCTACACTGTGACAAATTATGAAAAGTCAGTTGTAAAGCTAAATGATTTTAAAAGATTTTTTCTTGACATGATGGACTAAATGTATGATTATCAAAATTCCAGAAATACAAGAGGGAGAGACGAATCTCTACAAATATGATGATCATCTCTAAATAAAATCGTTTTTGCAAATCCTGTTGTTAACATATATAACCCGGTCCTTTTGATTTTTAAAATAAACTTTAATATGTTACATGAAAGACAGCACTTTGGGGGAATACATTTGGCAAAATAAATATATATATATATATGTAGATATATGGTATACACTCCAATTATGTTGCCTTATTAGAGAAAAATACGCAACAAAATCATACAGGACTAGAAATTCACAAAAAGACTTTGCTATAGTTTTATATGATTCTGGCAAACTTTAAAGGACACATATAATTTCCAGCCCCATAATATAAAATTTTAGACTAAGAGAGAGTAGCTTTATATGATTCATAATTCAAAATAATGCTTATTATTATTATTTGGCATACTTGGCTTTGTGCAGCCCCCCGGTTCATCCTCTGTGAGTCCCCTCCTTTAAAGCCAGCGATTCTCAAACCACAATTTTATCAATTACTACCGACAAAAAAAGACAGTGCTGAATTTCAGGGGACTAAAGGTCAGCAGAAAAGCTCATGGGCAAAGCCTCGAGTGTTTAATTTTTCATAAAAAAAATAATGTTCATTAAACTTCACACTTTACCCAACTCACTCACACCCCACCTACTGTGACTCTGTGCTCTACAGTCTGAGAAACACTGCTTTATTTGACTGTTTATGCAAATATTTTATTACAGGCTGTGTTGAATATTTTGGCTGCCTGACCTTTTGGGACAAATGAAGTACACTCTATGTTTTTCTGAATGGCTACAGGTCATAAACAGAAGGTTTGACAGGCAGGTGGGTGGGGTTTCTGTCCTCAGACCCATGAATGTATGTGTGGCTGACATGACCAAATTTGGTATATCTGCTCTCACTGACATCATAAAGAACAAAGAGGAAGAAACGGAGCCTGAAACAGAGCATTTAACTGAAGCCTTCTCGCTCACATATGCTGACCACATGATTAGACTCTGATTATATTTAATATGAACATCCACCATTGTAAAAGTGTGTATATGTGTTTATGTATATGAAAAAAATCAGGTCCTATAGGACTGTAACAGGCACTCAATGCTTTTTGTGTCTGCCGTACGGCAATTTAATGTGATTAAAACGCACAGCACAAATGGCACATTAAAGTCGCACAGAGGCAGAAATAGCGCATGTTTTGTGCAGTAAAATGAAAATGTTTGTCTCAAAGTAACCAGTGTTTAATGAATCAGTCGTAATAGATGAGACAAGTGTCTGTTTTAGTATATGTATCAGACCTAAGGGGAAACGCTGATACTCCATCAGTGACTTTGTTAGGACATAAGTATGAATTCACAAGCATCTCAGTATGTTCGCTGAATCTATCAGCAGCTGATGTACGGTGTCAGTCAGAGGGGATCGCTGTGGAGGTGTTCGGCAACGTTCACGGCAGCAGAGCTTTGGATCTTTCTAACAGGAAACGAGGATAAATTAAGAGACATCGAAGAAATGCAGAGTGCAAATTCAGAACGTCCTGGATCGGGCTCTGATGGTTCTTTTCTCGGGTCTCTGATTGGCTACAGGTACATGCCATTAATGAGGTAATCTGACTCCTCTGTAGTGAGGGGACGCGCTTTCTTCAGTTTGTGGCGGACGAGCCTGAGACGACAGCTGATCATGAGCAGCAGCAGAGCTGTGATGATTAGGCCAAGTGCCAGAGGAAGGATGGCACCTGGAGAAAGAAATGCGTCCCATTCAGAAAAGGTCATCGGATAGAGAGGGAAGAGCCACAAAAAGCAGACAGAAGCTCTGGGTCTCACCTGACTCTGGGACTGGGTGTCCTCCCATGACTGGAAATGGTTTGGAGATGGGGGCGTCACTCACTGCTTGGCTCTGGGTGGCTTTAGGGGAAGCTTAAAAACATAAAACCGCTTAGATGAGAAAACAGCTGACTCACAACACTGAATTACTGACATGTGTTTGATTCTTTGGATGAATGTACCTATCTCAGTCTGCTTGGTGACTGGAGGAGCCACACTAGCAGGTCTGAAAGCTGGACCTAAAAGGTGTTTGTACATAATAAAGTCAATCTTACTACAAAATGAGGTTAAATAAATCAATCAAAATTAATGTAAGGTGAGCTCTCACTTTTTTGTATGCATTCACTGACACAGTCCGACTCCTGGAGGAAGTTGTTATGGTTTCCCTGGCAGCCTCCGTACAGGAAGTGTTTGCACTGTCCCGCATTTTGGTCGTAATACCACCGTGGGAAGGTGCCTTTACAGGGTCCCACAACTGGAGCAGCAGCACACGGGTCTAAAGGAACAAGACACGGCCTTTATATTTAACACATTTAAATGATTCTTGCACAGCAATGACACCTGTTCAGAGACAGTAGTAAAAAAGCAATATCCTTTTCAGTGGCCAGCATGGGGCGGCTCCTCCGGCTGGCAGAAGACTTCCAGTTATGTAGCAGTCAGTGGTAACAGCCCTCGGTGCCCTTGATCTGTGACCTCAGTAAACAATTTTATGGGCTCAGTCACCAGCTTCAGATCATAATGAATACAACAAAATCAGTTTATTTTGGAATTTATGCTAATTATTAGAGACAGGAAGGATAACAGTGGTGTCCTCAGTTTCACTGTGCTGATCCCTCATTTGTCACATCAAGTTTAAAAAAATCAACAGCTCGAAGTTGAACACTCAGGTCGAGGCTGGAAGATGAAGTACATATTTACTACAGCCTATAGTAGCTAGTGTTACAATTTTAATATCAAACTCTTCAACATTTATCCTACAAATGGATTCAGGTGACTTGATTTTAGCATTGAATAATGATTCTTAAATACTATTATGTAATAAGAGAGATACTGTTACAGTATTAAACATACTGCCATATAAATAGAATGGCACGCCACTCGAATAACCCTGACTTTACAAGTCCATTTTTCTGTTTGTTTTTATCTATTTAATCAAAGTGTGCATTTGAATAAATGAAGGTCACTTAGTCCTTCCATGTACAACCTGACAGAAGTATCTTACTTCTCTGGTAGTAGTGACTCTATAGTGTAGTGTAGGTTATAGACAGAAGAAGATAAATTAATAAGAAGATTGATAGAACATTAGTCTAAGATGATTGTGATAAGCTATGTTTTTCCTTGTATCTGACCATTTTCAGTGTATTTTCTACTTAAACAACTTAATACTGATATATTAATATTTTAAGCATAGAGGGGCACTACTACTGTTCACTGAGCCTCATCAGAAATGGTCTCAGTGCTAAGGTGGCTGATGGTGGCTAAGGCTGATGTATCCCATATTACACAGGAACTGGGATAAAAGTCAGTGGCAACATTTCTGATGGAGTGATGAATCCAAAATGTAAATATTTAGGTTCAGTCTTTTTACTGCCAATTCAGTAAAAGCGTAGCTTGACAGAAAAACACACAATGGAACACCATCAGTCATGACTTGGCCTTCACAGTGCCCGGACCTCAACATCAGTGAAGCAGCGTGGGATTATCTTGACAGAGAACAGAACAAAAGACAGCCAACATCCAAAAAAGAGCTTTGGATGTCCTTCATGAAGCTTAGAGAACTACTCCTGAAGACTATTCACAGAAATTACAATAAAGTTTATCTAAGGGAGCTCAGGAAGTGTAGAAGAATAAAGGTGGTCCAACCAAATATTGACTTTAAATCTTCTTAGGATCGTACAAACTCTGTTTTGCCTTATATACTGTATTTCCATGTGTGCATGCATTTCTTGTTTTTCTAGCAAAAGATAAAGAAATGAAGGGTGACCAAAAGACTGCTGTTGTCATAAAGTGGGTTTAACAATCTGCAGCTTTTCTATGTTTGATATCGGACATCAAACAAGCTTGGCTGTAGGACTGTTGCTTGGACTTTGTGTCTAAATAAAGAGATAAAGTGATACGGACATCTAAGATTACTTTGAGCCCTTGTACCAGCGACTTAAGATATCATCCAATGTCATCATCCACCTTGAGTGCAAAGGTCAAAGCCCTCTACACAACAGTGGATTAACTATTTTTCCTTTTGACTTTGAGCACTAAACAATGAGGTATCATCTTAGTTTCCTAAGCACTTGGACGTGCATTTGTCAAATGAAGAAAAGACTCCTGAGAATGCACCTTGAGCACAAAATATCTATGGTAAAACAGCAGTGTGGTCAGTGACATTCAGGGATCAGATGGCAGAGCAGACAGAGGAGCTTTGTTCCAGCACTCAGAGTGGATGCAGGCAAAGAGCTGCTTTCCCAGGGACCGCAGAGTGGCCCTGTGGCTTTGCCAGCATTTTGAGCTCCGTGCCATGACTCAGTGGCTGCCTACAGGCTCCATCTGCTTCAGTACCCAGACACACCAAACCCTCTTGGTCTCTTCACAAAGGGGATTCTGCACCAATGACACAAATTCCTGTATCCTACATTTTCATATTGTTCTGTTCCTCCTTTCCTAAACAGACTGCAATGAAGAAATGCTCCAAAGTGTGACTAAAGTGCTTTAAACATAGCTAACATCACCATTTTATATTAATTGCCTAAATCTGTCTAATAATGAGCTAGCTGAGTACACTGTAGACATGGGCTTTCATCTATAAAGGTTTTGGCTGCACACTGTCTCAGTTGTGGCGTTGCCTCTTTGGAGGCTGGAACTACGCCATAAAACGACCTCTGTGATAACACATGCCAACCTATTTCTTCAGAAAACCATAGGCTACCTGAGCTTAACTTAGTACTTTTTATTTCCTCCAAAATAAGCTTCATAGTCCATATGCTTCTTATTTCGGTGTCTAGCCCTGGACAACCAAGGTTGCCTTCCTTTGTGCTGTCCATGCCGCTAAGAATAGCTTCTTTTTTTTGCTACAAAAAGCTTCATTATTGTAAAAACAACAATAGAAAGAAAATAAATAACTATTAGTATTTTGTTGATCCTGCTTGCTTTACAGGTGAACTAATAACTTCAGCGTCACTTTTAAGAACAGGCTAGCAGTTGGCCAATAAAACTTGGCTTACATGCTTTTTTACTGGAGCCAGACCGCTGGCTGTGACAAACGACTGGCTCTAGTTTTAGCGCAGATGTCCAGCCCAACCAGTATTAATGCAAAATAATTCAATTATGTTGTATTCCTGAAACTCTTAAATAATTAGTAACATGAACTCTGTACATATGTTGCGATAACAGTTGGTTAATTATTGCTTTAATGGAATTTCTTATGTTGGACTTGCGGCACCATCTTGTGGTTTACAGTGGTTATCATGACGGAGCAAAGCCTGTCCCTTTTTCGACTTCACTTTATATCTCTGCATCTTATACAAAGGCTCCTTTTAAATAAGTGTTTTTCAAGTACCTGGGAGCATGCACTCAAAGAGCCCCGAATAGAAATTTATGGGATTTACTACAAAAGAGTTTCACAGTATGTTAACCGTGCGCTGGCAGGCATATCTAAATGTTATCATAGTAAAGGTGTAGGTAAGCATCCTTATCATTTTTCCTTATCACTTATCAAATTTGTATTCACAAATGTGAATTAGCATGGTGTGTACGCGGTGGTCTGGTGGGATGAACCAAGACGTCGATCGTGTTGGCACTGTGGACTGAACCATCAATGAAGCCACGCTCCTGTGAAACTTTGAGTTGGCGCAGACGAAGTACAAGTTGTGGGAGAAAACATCTTTTTAAACCTCAGTTTTATTTAAAAAAAACATTATCTGAGTAGTGATTCTATATATGCTGTTTTTATATCCCCGAGAACATTAAAATGACAATTTTAAGATGCCTTCAGAGTTGTTTTACATGCTTTTACAAGGACTTTGACCTCTCTACCTTGACTGATTGAAGCCCCCTGATCACTGGCACTTTGAGAAGGAGCCGCCTTGCTTGTGTCTTGCGGTGTGATGGTCTTCCTTGCTCCAGATGGGAGCATGGAGACGTCTTCAGCTTTGTTTGTCTGAGCGACAAGCCGCTGAGGGCTGGGCGGGTCCACAGCGTGGGTCACTGACTTTCGGCTGCCATCAACTAGAAAAAAACAAAAGAAGCCATCGCTTAAGGGAAGGTATGTTTATGGATTTTTGCTAGCATTTATATCGATGAAATGACTCAAATAATTTCAGTCTTACAAAAGACTTCTATTATCCACTCATCACAAAAACATATTAACATATATTTTACTCACTAGTTGTAAATTTGATCTTTTAAGACAACTGTACATTAGCTTAACACATACTTTTAACAGGTTAATTGACCAACGGCTCCCTTTTTAGTCATGCTGGCTTCAGCTGAAACCAACACTGAGTGAGTTTGGGCTTGTTCAAAAGCACACTGCCATATAAGAAAGTGTCGTTTTTGATTTATAAGAGAAAAGAGTTCTGTACTGAAATTAATTAATTTTATCTAGTATGCATAATCATTAAAAGTGAAACTTTAATAGAAATGAAAATTGGATTAATCTTCCAGCTCTAACAAAGTGAGTACTAGGTGTTTCCTACAGTTCGGGCAGAAGTCTTCGTCTGAGCGGTCTGGACAGTGCTGCTTCCCATCGCAGGCATAGGTGATGTCAATACAGCAACCGTCATCACACTTAAATTGGTAGTTTGAGCAGTGACCGGTACACACTGTTGGCACAGATAAGAATACAGTAAATACACATCTTCTCTTTTAAATGGTAAAGGAATATGTCACAAGTCACGCACCCTTGAGCGGTAATCAGTGCAGAACAAAGGAAGTTGCATAACATAGATGGAAGTTTTGGTGAGTTCATTACCTTCTGCTCGGTGTTTTGGAGCCAGTACGGTGACAGAGATGTTATCAGAGCTCTTCTGTCCCGCCGTGTCAGTGACTGTCATCTGAAACGTGTAGACTCCTTCCTGGAGGCCACTGATCTTCAGCAACCCTGGATGTGTTGACTTTAGCGCACAAACAAAAAATACATCTCTGAAGCAATCAACTTCCAGACTTTTATTTTGCCAAATTAAAAAGATCAAAAACATCTAGTGAGGACTACTGTAAAACAGCACTGGGTTTTAAACATGTAGCAGTATATGCATCATGGATCATACATCCATCCTACTTACTTCTCTGACAGACTGGCTCAGCTCCACTGGCACAAGAACAGATACAGGAAATGTTCCATACCACATGCAATCAATCCTAGCAATGCACCACATCTGTGTAGCAGAGAAAATCTGCTCTCTCATGCTAATGCTTTATTTTATCTTTGCACAATCACAACACTTACACAGTCATACTGACGCCATCTGATATTTACTATGCTGTTTATATTATATGTTTTTTTTGTTTCCTACATGTTTTTAAATCGTTTTTATTTTTGCATTTTTGAATTTGACATATTTTTTGTTGTTCGATCTTACAACATTACTTATTAAATTTAATTATTTCACTTTATTGTATTTATTTTTATTTGATTTGACAAAATGTATTTTCTGCTTTTCTACTTGTTTTTACTATCTATTATCTTATCAATAAAATCTCTACAAGGGCAGGATATACAATACATATAAAAAGACTAGAGGACTGATTAAGAGGCACTGGTACTGAGGGACAAAGTGAAAGGTAAGTAATAAGTGTTGTGTTGTTTCTCCTTTGCTCTGATGATTTTGATTTTGTGTGTTATTTTTAGCTGCAGAGTTTTGTATCTGACATCATTTGATATTTCTGCACTATTGTTATCTTTATGCCATTGTGCTGCAGTCAGAATCACTTTTTTTTATTCATTTCCAGCATTAAAAGCAAAATTAGCAGAGCAGAATAACCTATAAAATGCTGAGACTGGTCATCTTCTGACAGCATCACCCACTAGTTTATCTTCCAATTGTTTCCTTTTTCCCATACCTAGGTTCTTAGATTTCATATTAGATTATACTTGCAGATCTTTCAGACCAAATTAAATTTTCCACAACTTGACCCACGAGTTTTATATTATATTACATTATATTATATTATTGTTGCCATACATAATTTTTAAGAGTTGTGCAACCTGCTATGAACAGAGAGTGTCTCTATAATGAGCACTGTGTCAACATGGCTCTGTACTTTCCTGCCAATTGTTTTCATTGGGAGCTATTTTCTGTTAAAGGTAGAAAATACAGAAAATTAGTGGTTTTAATATTTACATAAGAACAGGAAAGGCTGTGCAGGGTGTTTAAAATCTCTTTAATGTTATAACCACAGGACAGTGTCTCATATTGCTGATTACCTAAGGGCAGTTTAGAAATAATAAACTCTTTATTTGCGTTGATTCAGTAAAGCATTGTGGATCTCTGCAGACAAGCCACTCTGTTGACTTAACTAATGAAAATACCCAAACACATTTAGCTTTCTGGTGCCTGAGAGGATGATTAGTGGGTATTCATATTGCAAATGAAAGCATCAGAGACACCTGACACCTGAAGGAGAGAACAATAGAGATGTATATATGTGGATCTTTAGTCTAATCCACTGTCATCGCCATAGTTAGAGGCTCATCTACACCTGTAAAGATTGTATTGACTAAGGCACACTCTGACCTTCATATTGATGGCTGTGTCTCCTTTAATCAGACTCCACTCATAGCGGCTGATGCCGTGGTCGTCCACGCTGTCACGGCCATCCAGCACAGCCCAATCTGTGGGCAGCTGGATAACCACATCCTGTCCAGCGTCACTGCGAGGAGGCTCATCCACGTCTGCAACATCAAGCACGGGTAAATGGAAAGTGTCTTCTACATGCCTCTTTATTTACTCTCTTCATCCAATTTTCACATTAAATCATGTTTGATTCTATCACAGGCTAAAACATGATTAGATATGTTTTGTTTTTTTGTTTTTTATCCACTTATATCCATCCACATATATCCTTTTAACTCCATTGCTCAGGCCCAAAGCCCCTCACAAAAACATCTGCTTCTATTCTCAGGAGGGCAAGGCTACAAACCTATGAGGCAAATCATTAACCCTCTCTACTGCATTATCTGGATAAGAAGCAGGTGATAAAGGCTGGTTCTGCAGTTAAAGTCAGTTTCTGTCAGCTGTTAGCTGACAGAAAAGTTGTGATCCTGTTTTAAACAGCGGGGTTTCCTGGTGGGATTAAATTAAAAAAAAAAAAAAATACAGTAAAATGACAGAAAACTACCCGAAGAAGGTTTTTTGCCACAAACCCGAGGAAAATTAATAAATTACTTTTGGTATCTTAGCTTATAACACCTCATATAGAAGATTACAAAAGCCTGTCCAATATGATCATCAGTGATCTAATTATAACATCATAATTCAAGAAATAATTGCTGCCATAACAGGAAAAACATGCTAATGAATAATAACTTTTCAGCAACCATTATGAGCCACTGTACATGCTATTTTCTATTGCTCCATCAATTTTACTTAAACATGCATTCATGCACGGACATCCTGTCATTTTCTAAATAACTTATCAGTGCTTTCTAACTAACACTGTGTGTATCTGCAGGGTCTCCCACCTGCATCATCCTCATCAGGAGCTTCTTCTCCGGGCCTCCGGGCTGAGTCGCTGGATGAAACAGGGAGGTGTCCCTGCGTTGTGTTGGGAGTCCGGCTGTATGTTGTGAAGCCTTTCTGAGCCGAGAAGGAGCACACTTTCTTACTCCTGTAGGTGCAGTTAAACAGGTAGCAACGGAGACTGTCCCCGGGTTGCCTCTGGTCCTCGTGAAGCACCGCCACGGTGCAGTGAGGCTGGGAGCAGCAGGCGTGCACACAGTCCTTCCAGGTGTACACCCTGTCCGGGGCCAGCAGGAAGGTGGCTCCCTGCTCGATGGAGTCCCTGGCCCGGATGATGCGATCCCCCGCGGCACTGAAGTCGCCCACGCAGGAGTCCATCACTTCACCTGTCCTGTAGGTCTGGTCCTGCTGGAGCTGTTTGCGGAATTCCTCCAAGAGCTCCTCCACCCCGGATATTTTGGATTTCAAGTCCGATATAGGCGAAGACCGAGCGTCGATGCTGCCAAAGGCGAGAAGCAGCAGCAGCCCTACACAGGCGAGCAGCAGCCGGGGATGCTGAAGCAGAGCCATGTTGTTGATCACACAGTCAGACGGCGTCTCCCTCTGCCTCCGGCTGGCCTCCCGCTCATGAAGCTCCTTCGCGGCACAGACGGCCTTGCTACATTAAATATATCCCCGTTATTATCGTTTACCGCCACTGCCAGGCTGAACAACCAGCTGTAACCGTAGAGCCGCGGAGCTTGCCGTTCGTCCTTCGACTGTGCTGGAAATCTGCTGTTGTCATGGTGAGGGGGAGTCGGCGATGGCTGCTGACGTCATGGGGATGAATAAACAGGACGAAAAGCAGCTCACCTGTTAACGGCTCTCATCCGCCGGCGGGGGCTGTTTGAGTCAATGTCGTATATTTTTAATTAATCTATCATGTTAAAAAAAATTATATATATTTTTAAAATCTTAAATAATGAGGATTTGAATAAAATAAAAGACATAAAATATAAATAAATTCAACAAATACATGAAAATAAGACTTCCCATCTCTCCTAAACATTGATTAAATCTTTACTATCCCATACTGCAATACCTGCATTTATTCATTTTATGTTTTTGCTCATTAAAATTGTAATTGAATTCAATCAAATGAATCAAAGTAACTGTTTGATTTTTTATTTTCATGAGTTTTTCCTTTGTTAAATTATCAAGTGCCACTAGTCTCTCCCTGATATTATTAATAGTGAGTGATAGTAAGTGTAGCCTTGTTATGAATTGTTGGAAGAAGTATTTGTATTCTGTACTTAGTCTACGGGAAAAAAATCACACAAGATTTAAGGCCAACTTCAAATTATACCTGTTAACTTTTTAAATATCTTTAATTCTACAATCTGGTGTTTATTTACTTCCCTATATTTGCATATCTGTGTATAAACCTAGTTTAATAGGCAGTGCTTGGTAGTAATGCCCCCTTCAAAACTGCTTATTAACATATTATGATGGCTACTTTGTACATTATTGCATAATATTAGATAATTTAATCTAAACTAATGCATTGTGCAATAGAGTTTTGGTATTTTAACCGTTCCTAAAATGAGATCCAATCATGCTCCTCAGGGTGCTATCAGTTACTGTGTTGCTATTATTTGGAACAAGCTGCCGAAATAGCATTGAAAGAGTTTTATTCTCACAGTCTTACAGTTGATAATGCTCTCTGAGTGTGTGTTAACTAAAGTTTTGTTTTCATTTCATTTAAGCTAACAGTAGCCATTGTCGGGTTACAGTTTATTTCTTTTGTTAATCTTTTAATAACATTGAGTTAACATGTAATGAACTATTCTATATAGATAAAATTGACACTGGCATACGAAGGCCATAAAAACATGCAAAGCTTTGAAAATGATCTTTGTAACATATTAAGTAGTGGAGTAAACATACAATACTGGTGAAATGTAAGGTAAACACAATACGGAAAGAAGCACAGAAATATATGATTCATATAGTAAGTCCTAACTTTTTATTGTCAACATTTTGTTTTTCTTTTTTTTTTTTCTTTTTTTTTTCTTTTTTTTTTTTTTAACCTGTCCCGTTTGGTTCTTTTGCCATCAGAATTATTGTCTAAAGGCGAAGAAAGATGCCCAACGGATTTACTTTTACCAAATGGACCATCCCAGCCTTGCCGTAATGGTCCATTTGATTCACCTTTATTGTTTATTTTATTTTCACTTGCTGAATACGGGACAGACTTGACTGGTGGAAAGAAAGGGGAGAAAGAAAGAGGGAAAGAAAAACAGCTGAGAAGAGGGATGGGGAAAAGGGCAAAAACCAAAACCAACAGAATAAGCAGACAAAAATACATATATCGATCACCTGGATCACCTGTTGAGAAAGAAAAAGAAAGCAAGCAGAAGAAAACGAGAGTAATAAACAACATCACAATGATATATGGGAATATGACAGTAAATACTAAATATTAAACATTATTGTGCAGCACGTGAGATCGACAGCGCACAGTGTGCTTTGAGGTAGGAGCCAAAAAGGGTGTAGTTTGTGCGTGTGATCACCCGTGTGTGCACCTGTGAGCATGAACGCGCTTGTTTTTAAAAAGGTTCCTTCATGTAATGATCTGCTAGAGGGTGTGGGGGCCACTGCCCCGTCCTCCAGGGCATGAAGCAGGTATGGAGGAGATCAAAACTCCAGACATCCAGAGGCCCCCAGGACACAAGAGACCAAGGAAGACCAACAGAGGGGCAGCAGCGCCACTATCCCAGAAAGAGCTGAGGAGAGTCCCAGATGAGGGGTCACTCAGCAGCCGCGGAGCAGAAGCCGGGGGTTGCAGTGACGTGCCCGTGAGCTCCGCCGGCAGCCAGCTGTGCCTGAGTGACCGAGCCCGGGCCGAGAGGCCAAGGGCACCCCATCCCGAAGTGGCCCGAGCGAGCCCCAGGCTCCAGGCCCCGATAAGCAGCCGCCAAGGAGTGAGCGGTGGGTACCTGGGCGCCCACCCCGGACACAAAGAACCACCAACGCACCGATGTCTGAGGGCGTCTGCCACCGGCAGGGAAGTGGTGGGGAGATGGGCCTCCAAACCTTGGAGGGCCTGAGATGTCCCCAGAGAGGTGGCGTCTGATACCCAACCTGACATATAGACACAGACAAACAGGCACACACAGATACAAACATCTATTCCCACCCTCATGCTCTCATATACAATTACTCAACACTCACCCAACGTGGAGACAGACATAGAGAGACACTGTACACACAATCACACTCCCCAAAGCGTACTCTAAGCCCCGGGTCTAGGTACCCTTGCCCTGGAGGGGAAACTGCGCCCAGACCCAGGTGGTGTTACCCTTTTCCCTGCGGTGGGGAGAAGCAGACTGCCCCGACTCCGCAGCAGCAGGGAGGCCCCACATTCCAGACCCCAGTCGGACGGCCAACTCCTCCTCCTAGCCCCCGCTCCAGCAGGTCGCAGAGAACGGGGTGTGGGAAGACTCCAAACCTCCCTCCACCCGCTCATATGTAGTGTTGATGTATGTGTGTTCTAAGGTGCATTTAAAACCCAGGAGGGCATGGAGCTACCTGCCAGAGCAGCAGGTAAGCGTGATAGCCCCTCCTGCTAGCCCTCAATGTCTACGTGTATTTAAAATTGAGAGGTGGGCAACGACGCCAGGGGTGAGGTGTACACCCTGATGGTAATTTGGAATCCGTGTAGCGTGCCCACCCCCAAGATCCTATATGTATGTGTAATGAGAGTGTGAGTAATGTGAATGTCTAAGTTGTGGGATAAAATTGAGGCGGAGGCAGCCAGAAGGGGACAGAGGGGGGATGTCTCCTCTGCACCCTGGTGACACACCCCTACCCCAAGGCCCTGCATGTGTGGGTGATTGTGGTGGAGCGGGAAGAGGGAGGCAGCTGGAGATGGGAGGGAAGGAAGGAGGGGCAGTGACCCCTCCCTGGGCCAGCTCCCCGCTGACCCCAGTAGGCACCCCCATACTCTGCAACCTGCCAGGGGAAAGGGGCCCAGGCCCATCCGGACCGGGGCCCAGTGCAGCAACGCCGCCCAGCCCCACAGAGCCCGGGACAGTCCACCTGACCCCACCACAGAGAAAACTGCACCCACCCCATCATCCACTCATCTTCCAGACTACACAAGACAATAGACGCCCAGGCTGAGATCTTCCTCCACCTCTCCTGTATCTCCCCTCCTGTAGAGAGAGTTCCTGAAGAGAGGAAATCTCCTGCAGGATTTGACAACCTCCCCACCAGTTGAAGAGCCCCCAGGTGGTTCGATGCACAGGCGGCACCCTGCGCCAGGACTGGGCCCCCATACACCCACCCGCCCACAACCCCGGCAACACACCAACCAGGACCCAAGCCCCTGAGGCTTGGCCAGGGCCCCAGCCCAGAGACGGAGCGCCCCCAGAACCTCACGCCCATCCCGGACCCACCCAGGGGCAGCCAGGCTACCAGGTCAGTAACCCACGTCCGTCAGCACAGACCCTCCCCTAGCCCTGCTGCACGCAGCCACGAGGAAACCGTCACCTAAGAGCCAACAGAGCCCCTAATTGGCCATGACCGTTACCCGGTTGAGCCCCCAAGGAAGATGCTCCCGGGAACCCCTGATGCCCTAAGCCTGTCCCTACCCCCACACCAATCACAACAGTGAAGGTGGGACCAAACTAAGACCCCCCACCCCCACTAGGTGATGGAGCTGATCAAAGGAGCCCAGAGCAATTGATCTGATGTGGTGGCAGAGGCTGTATCAAGACTAATGTAATCTAATAGATAATTTCTATATTGGTTAGAATTAAGATTATTTTTATTTTTCCAGTTCATGAGGACTGTTTTCTTGGCTATGCATAGTGCAGTGAAAACCATATGGGCTATATTCTTTTTCGGAGTGACATTATCTAAGCTGCCCAACAAACATACTAAAGGGGAAGTTGGAATGTTACATTTCAGACACTTTGATAAGTCTTCACATATCTCGCGCCAAAACTTCTGAACTGGTGGACAGAACCAAAGAGCGTGGATATAATTGTCCGGTGAATTGGTTTGGCAGTGTGAGCAGTTGTTGGTAGACGTAAAGCCCATCTTGAACATCCGATGGCCTGTATAGTGCACTCTATGTAGTATTTTGTATTGAATTAATTGAAGACTGGGATTTCTAATTAGATGAAAGGTTTTTAAGCAAATCTGAGACCAGAAGTTTTGGTCAAAGTTAACTGATAAATCCGCTTCCCATTTTGCAATAGGAAGTGATATTGATTCATCTGTTTTAGAAAGCATTCTGTATATTTTGGATAGTAATTTGGGGTTTTAAGAGTAAGAAATTGAACCACACTTGGTGGCGTTTGTAGTTCAACTTGACCCGGTTTAAATCTCTTTTTATTATGGATTTAATTTGTTGATATTCTAAAATCTTTTCTTGTTGATCCCATATTGTGTAACTAGTCTGTCAAATGAAATAAATTCTGTTCCTTCTAGTATATGTTCTAAGTATTTGATTCCTTTACTACTCCAATCTGAAAAGTTTATCATATTATTGTTTTGTAATATGTCAGGGTTGTTCCAGATAGGTGTACGTTTGCATGGGATTAATGAAGACTCTGTCAACTTCAGAAACTCCCACCACGCTGTCAGAGAAGAGCTGATGTTGATGCTTTTGAAGCATTCATGTCGTTGGATGTTTGAGCTGATAAATGGTAGATCTGAAATCTCTAGATTATTGCAAAGTGCTTGTTTTGTTTTTCTAAATGAACGACCTTTCCTCTAGATGATTAGTGCAGAAATTACTCTTTTGGAACAGAGGCAGTGCCTTTTTTATTCATTTTGAAAATAAAAACAACAACAGTTATTTGTGTTTAATTTACTATGGAGAACAACTTCCATTATCATCCCTGCTCCCACATTTAGAGTGAATTGTTGAAGAACACTTCTAACACAGTTCCTTCACAGCTTCAAGATGAAAAGTTTTATTTTAACAATATATCACAACATGAATCAGATCTGAAACAAAACAGACACAAGGCTCACTGATTCCCCCCCCGATTTCTGACGTCATGGTTTAAAATATTAATAAAAAAGGACATCAAGGTTCTTCCATATGAAGTTTGTTTGCATGTCAGATTTTTCATTACAACTTATATATTTGACTGAATGATGCTGACACAACACAAGCAAGATAAACACAATTTTGTCAATTAAGTGAGTATGATCTATGATTTGTGATACTAGAAAATACAATAATATAGAATTAATTTTTCACATGTGCTCATTGCAAACTTGGTCCAATCTACACGGAGATTTGACTGTGTTTAGAGATGTCTTTTTCAAAGTACATAAATGTCATCCACATAGAATTATATAACACTATATTTACATAATAGATTTCTTAAAAATAAAATTGTAGATTCATATTATAAAAGGAAATGTGGAAAAAAAAAAGCATGGACAATTTAAATAAGTCTCAGTTTGAAAAAAACAAAAGAAAAAAAACACAAGCAGGACATGGAATGACATCCTTCAGATTGCTATAACAATTAAATTAAAACACATTTAAATAAAGTAGTGATAAGATAAGCAATGATAAAAATATCAGTACAGATGAATGTAGTATTTTGTATCTCAGGCCTGTATTAGAAAACGGTCAGTTGTAAACATCACATCTTGTAAAGACAGGAGAAAATGTTTTTTTTTTGACAGTTTTCAAGATTTCAATAATAGATTTTCCTACCAGCTGTCATTTTAAACACACCTGTAACAAAAGCTGTGCCCTGTCCATCAGGTATAACAAAACTAGTGGCACTTCTCATTAATTTTTACTTTCAAAATGACCTAATATCCAAACTCTTCGTTTTCAAAATTATAAAATACTCCAGAAGATTGTTGTGTGGGTGGAAAGCTGCACACTTTGAACATGGTCAACACAGCTTCTTCTCCAGGATCTTGCTTTTATAAACGCTGAGGTAAAGAGGAGTTGTTGGGGACAAAAAAAAGTCCTGGCTTCTCTGAGTGGCTGTCACCACTTAAGGCCTTAGAATAGCTTCTGCCTGTAGTCTGTGATGGCCTTCCATAGCTTACACAAGACCCCACCTCTGTCAAGACAAACAAAATACTGTTAGCTTAAAGCACACACTAATGAATATTATACCATTTGTAAGAAACCATCAGCTGTCAACCTATGTGAAAATATCATATTTTAAATGGTTTACTTTGTCCTGAGAGTCAGAAGGGACTCATGAGCACAACTTTGATATCTGTTGATGACTATTGTATCAAGGAAGGTTTTTGCAAAATACCCACAAACAAAGTAAGTTTGGAATATTTTAAGATCACACAGAGTTAAGACTGTACGGTCATGAAAAAGACAGTTTTCCCAGGACTCTGTGTAATAACTAATGTTTCTATATGACTTTATCGGTATCTCATGTTGTTGTGGAGGAATTTTGGCCCACTCTTCCTTACAACATTACTTCAGTTCATCAATGTGGTTGAGGTCTGGAATTTGACTGGGCTATTGATTCCTTTCCTGCTTTTTTAGCCATTCTATTGGGGATTAAGATTTGTGATTGGGATCATTGTCCTGTTGCATGACACAATTTCAACCAACCTGTGTGTCAGATTTGCAGACAGTAAGTTCCCCTCTGATGCAGCAACATCAGAGGGGAACACCACCCCCACCCCAAAACATACAATCACACAAAAAAGACCTACAGATACCCTGAAGTAGGGCTGCTCAATTAATCGAATTTTAATCTAGATTACGATCTGGGTTTTCAACGATCATTAAAAATGACTGAGCCGATTATTAGCACCTCCCTCGTGCTTTACTCTCGCGCTGCTCCGTGTGGCAAATCCAGCGCATCTCTCTGCGTTTCGAACACGCGTCACAACAATTAAGAGGACCCGAGGAAAGCTCGGAAAGCTAAGCAGAAGTTATTTGGAGAGGATAATGGCTGCTGAAGAAAGAATGCCGTTGGTTGAAAAGAGAGGTAAAACGACTTCAGTGGTGTGGAAACCAATGTTCCTTCTAAGCTGCGCACGTGCGCAATTGCGCACTGCTGGCACGGTCTCTGCGCACAGAAAATCTGCGTTGCGCACAAAAAAAATCTAACCTGAATTGAAATTAAAATTAAAACTTTAACAATTCTGTTTTGCAGTGTTAGTCAGTAAGTGACTGGCTGCTCCTGTGTGGGATTAGAACGATGCCACCTTATCCTATAGTCCAGCCAATAATGCGATTCACATTCGTATATACGCAGCCAATCAACGTCGTTGACAGGCTATGACAGCGTCCTTATGTGCCGACACCGGTGTTTTAGCTAGCAAAGCGGCGTGGCTGATGTGCAGTGAAGCCACATTAATGACAACGTGTACAACCATTGGAGATGTGAGCAGGACAGACGGAACAATTGACGGAAAAAGTGTGGACTTTATACCAGTTTTTAAATTGTGTTGAGAGGCCACGTAAAACCAGAGTTATGATAAAAATATATGCAATGTTTGGTTTTCTTCCTGAATACTATCGTTGTTTATATTTACTGCGGGAAGAAACGGTAAAAACGGCGTTCTATAAGGAAAACGCTCGAAAGCACTCTCCGCCTGTGAGCAAAAACAAAACCAAAAAAACCCCCACCCTTTCCTATTGGTCGAGAAAAAGTACCGTGTCGACCAATCAAAAATGATATGGCAACGTGGCATCTAGTTGTTAAGAAACGGGGGGAAGTTTTAGGAGAGTGGCGGTGTTCTGAGATGTGAGAGATTTGAGACGTTTAGCGCAAATCTTGTGTAGTTAGTGTGTAGTTAGTGTGTAGTGTAGTTTTGCTGTGTGTGTCAGAACAATGAGGCGAGTACTGAATGTTACAGGTGTTACAGGAGTGATACATCTCCTGTTGTCAGGCCTGCAGGTATCAGGCTGTTGTTCTCCTTTATCTCATAGGGGACAGAAATTAGTTTTTGGAGTGGCACAAATGATTTGTGTGGCATCAGATTTGATGCAGAACAGCTGATTGTTCTGTAAATAGTTTGAAATGTTTATTTAAAAACGCCTTGGCTGCATTAAAAAAAAATAAATAGCTGCAAAAACTTTGTTGTTTGCCAAACTGAGTTACTTTTTTGAAGTAGTAACTATATAATTAATTGCCCAGCATTGGTCATTATATACTGTATTTGGCAGACAGAGAGTTACAGGACTCTCTCCCAGACCACAGATAATACTCATAATACAAGTCAGAGCTTTATGAAAAAAAAAGAAAAAAAAGAAAGAAAGTTGTGTTTTCAAAATTGGAGTTCAAGTTATTTTTACTTCCAATAGTGTTAACATACTACACAGGTCATGAAAAAGATTTTTTACATTTTCATTGTAAGTGGGCTAAAGCAGTTAATTAAAAGTAGTCTAACATAAATGTAAATGCTGTAATTTGATTATTTTAATAAACCATGTAACTTGGATGGATTAGATGCTGGCGTGACCACAGTGCACACGTCTGCTGTCGCTCACAGTGGTCCAAGGGATCGCTCAGGGAGTTTGTGTGTTCGCTCAGACACATGAAAAATTAGAGGAACATTGGTGGAAACATTATGGGTTCATGGAGTCAGGCGTGGATCAAATATTGTGCAGTATTTTGAAGTTCACTAAACATAGATGTTTACATTTTTCATTTATTTTTTATATTGCAAATATTTGCACTGTAATCAGTATTTGCACACTATTTTATATTATTTTTTGACAATCTTTAAAGCCATTATTCAATACATTGTTATTGTTAAATAAATATCGTCAAATAATTGAGATCTCAATTTCAGTGAAAATAATCGTGATTATCATTTTTGCCATAATCGAGCAGCCCTACCCTGAAGCAATTTAGTAGATATGGTGTGTACAGCTGAATGTTTGATATGACCACTGTGTGGCGCCAGATATCAAACACAACCAATAAGAACTTTATAGTAGTTTGTTTCATTCATGCTTCACTCTAAATTGAACAGAGTGTAAGTAGTATGCTTGGACCTGCACTGCTGCAAAGAAACTTTAAAGAGGAGGTGAAAACTGTAGCAGTAGCAGACATCAATATTCATGTTTAGATAAGTGTTGTGTGACCTGTTTGAGTAATTATTGAGAGCTATTTTCATCCTAATAAAATTCTAGAAGACGTCTGGTTAAGCGTCACATCCTGAGCATGGCAACATAGCTACGTCCAAACCAAACTGCCCACTTCAGAACTTACAAGAGCAGTATCTTACTAACCTGTGAGGTCCCTACAAATTAAATTAAATTTTGGTTTATAAACAGATTTACAGAATTTGTGATAAATTAAGTCCTTCACATATTAGCCTCAAAGAACTGCTGAAGTACAAAGCTGCCTTGTGAAACTTTTGTGTAAGAACAGGAAATGCAACAACACACTCCCATTATGCAACGCTCCCATCTTAACCCCCTTGTTTCTCTTCCTGTGATCAGGTACAAGTTTCGGCACGTATTTTGGGGACTAAATACTGAATACAAAATATGAAGCAAATATAGAAATATTTAAAAGTTAAAAAAAATAATCATTTTCTACCTCAGTCTTAAACTCTTCAGATCATCTCTTGTGACATCATGAAGGATGTCGTTCAACGTATACTCCTCACTGAGTATCTAAAGAAACAAAGCGGAGAAAATTATATTTACAGAAATGTTTTTTTTCTTGCATCATTCTAAAAAGGGCTTTGTTAAAAAAAAAACCAAAAAATCAGAGACCCACCCTGTCTATGGCATCCTGGTCAGCACCGTAACGCATCAGCCAGCTGGTCAGCTCTGGGTCTTCACGTCTCTCTGCAGGTTGGCTCCTCTGTCCCTCCAGGTCATGCGAAGATGTGGGGGTGTCTAACAGAGAAGATTTTGAGAAGACTCCATAAGCCAAACATTTAAACATTAACAAAACAACCAGTTTAAAGAGAGATCAAACATGCCGTACACACAGGAAGTGCATGCAACAGATGGACATAGCTGCTGGGTCTGGGCTTTAATCATCATTCTTTCTAGTGGCCAGCTGGGGGGATAAAGTGTGATATCACAGAAATCTATGAGAGAGTATTGTGCTTCTGTCTTGGTTTTCACTTCAACAAGTAGTTTCCTAAAGAGTTTAAGGTCTCAGTCACAAGTTTTATATTGTATTAAAATGCAGCACGACGCTCTTATTGTGAATAATGTCCCAAAAGATGACAGAGCTGGGGATGTTTTTGGACATAGCTACCTTTTGATTGACACTCTGCTAATGTATCATATGAGAAAAGAAACCAGATAAGACATTAAAACAGATAAAGTGCTAAAACTGAGGCTGTGAAATAGGAGGTGAACAAATAAATGATGTCCCAGTGGTTAGTTCCATATTTCACAGCAGCACTCATGTTTGCTTGTAAAGGTGCAAGAAAAACTGCGGTTACTGTCGCAGTAACAGGATATGCTGCTTTTTCTCTATAAAAAAAGCAACCTTGTTATCACAAGTCACAGTCACTATTACTGACAGCTTTGTGCAGTTGTGTAAACTGAACATTTAATATTCTTAAATCTCCCTAAATGTTGCTTTCAAAGTGACGTGTGCTCTTATTTGGTCAGATAAAAGCCTCTGTATGGGAGAAATGGCCACAGTGGATGAAAATATCTTAATTTAAATGTTCTCCGTCTAATAATGAGGTAGCAAGTTAATAGTTTCGCTTTGCAGCTACAGGACTGAAAATGGTAGCAGATTGATTAAAGCTGCTCTACCAAGTTCTTATAATGAGTTTTACCCTTACAGAAAAGCAACCATCATCAATGAAAATCAACCCCCCCCATCACCAGCTCGGAGTTCAATCTGTACACAATACTGGAATAGCTGATCAGACCAGCAAATTAGAATTAGAAGTCACTTAATTTACACCTCCAGTATGTGATAAGAAAGCTTTGTTCATGTGCATTGTTCCTGTCATGGCTTGTTTAATTTGTTTACTGACCTAGAGGGAAAAACTTTTAATTAACATTGGCTCTAGGAAGTATAAAGTACATTTTGATTTAAAAGTCAGAAGTGAAAGTCGAGTCTGTTCAGCGAGAAATAGCTGGCTTTAAAAAGTAAAGACTGAATATAGCAGAAGCAGCAAAAGGTGTATGAGAAGGTAATTCAGACTAAAGTAGAGACCTTCAGGCTCAGTTCGCAGCTTCAGTAGTCTGATCTCTTGCTCTCTCTCATCCAGCACTTGTTGCAGGATGGACTGATACTCCCTCTCCTTCTCCAGCAGCTGTTCCAGCAACCTGGAATAAAACAGAGAGATGCAGGTTAAAACGGATAAACTATGGATAAATGACGAAGCCCTATGCTGTTGTTAACGGCCTTCAACCAGATGCCTACCTGTTGGTCTCCAGCTTCATCCTCCCCAGCTCCATGCTCACGGAGCGCTGTGCATTGTGGGATTCGTGGGAGACGGTGGAGCTGAGCGTGCTGACTCCCGAGGTAACCACCGTGTCATCATGAGCAGCGCCAGGAGGCGCCCTGCTCTGGTGCGTGGAGGTTCTGTCCGGCTCACCGTCGTCATCGATGTCCTCCTGATCGGCTGCATCACTTTCTGAGGCCAGACTGAAGTGAGGCCTCAGTTCTGCATGCAGAGAGAAAGAATCACTTTTAGAGGAAGCCCTGTAATAAAAGTGATCACGAGAGGTTGTCTGAACTGTTAATTCCAGAGACTGGAGTCAGTTGTGTTCATTTGATTAACACAATGCTGTTTCATTAAAGTGCCCAAATGTGAAAAACTGAGGCTTATTGTTGAAATTGCACTTGCTATTTTTTTTTTCTCAAGATATTAAAAGAAACATGTCAAAAAAAGCATTCTACTTTTTAACACTTGTTATGTTATTATAAAAATTTTTACTGTTTCAGCCCCTTAAGAACAAATTGGGCTCCGTGTAGCCGAAGAACTAAAATGAGCTAAACACCCCTGGATTGTTTCAGACAGTTTATTTACCAATAATTTGTTTACTAAAATGAAAATGTCAAGATTTTCTGTTTCAAGTAGTCACTCAGATTTGCTTTCCACTGTTATCTGTTGGTTCCTTCTTTTTCACCTCAACTTAGGTAACAGCCGTTATCTTTAACCTCATTTAATTGATAATTTCCACCACAAGGAGACGCGAAGTGATGACTCTGGTGAGTAAAGCTGTCACATATCATTTAATACCAATACTGATATTTTGCAGCAGTGTATCAATAATGCATTGAAAAGGGATTTGTACACCATATTGCTGTATATATATATATGTATATCTATATATATATATGTATAAATGTACCATTAGTTACATTTATATATGTTACAACAACATTCAACATATATCACAGGTTTCAACTAATATCTGGTACTGATACTGATGCAGCATACTTCCTATGGGTTATGAGCAGTGAACTTTGTTGTAACGTATGATAAGACTTCCACTCGAGTCTGTTTTTAAAGATTAAAACTTGATAATGAAGCAAACACTTGAACATGGTTGGTTCTTTGTTACAAAACACCATTACAAAGGAGGAAGAAAACAAAAATAGCACTGGGTGTCAGTGACATAACTACAGCTAAATTTAGCACTCATCCCACTTACTATTGATGTTTTATGAGTTTAATTCTTTGGTGAAAACAGGATATAATTTCACATTGTAGATTTGAAACTTCTCATTTCAATCTGGGCCTATAATCAGCTAAACATAATATGTGCCTAAGCATGAAACTCAGGTCTGTCATCCATTCAAGTTATCGCCCCTTCACTTCCTGTCTTTAAACTGTCTTTAAGCTGTAAACACACACAGGCCTGTGCAGCAAATGCCCTCCTCCTGTATCAGTAGTCGTGCCCTGAGGGAAGAGTCATAACTTATTTACTGGTGCTCTGCTCGAGACACTGATGATCCTACCTGGCACCAGGATCGTGATGGCAGTCTGCACAGCCTTGCGGATGATGTTGTCCAGAGCGAACATCCAGTGAGGCTTGATGTTGTGGTTTCGCAGCACTTTGTTCACCTGGAAATGGAGATTTTCACACTCATAAGAGCACGTTTTACAGTGTTTTACCTATTAGTGATTCTACACCTAAAATAAAAATGAGTTCATTCGTATTTGCCTCACAGATTTCATTCTGAGAATTGTTCTTAAGAGAATTGTTTATACTTCATTTTAACCTCTGCTGCAATAACTAAATATCCCCAAAGGGATTTTTAAAGCAGCCTACTCTTCATGGCATTATTAATATTTGCAGTCACGCACTGTGAAGCTCTAAATTCTTTGCAGCGATGACCAACAGGAGGCACCAGAGCTTCATCTACCAGCACGATTACACAATCCCACTTACAAATATGAAAACAACCCCTCGCTCCGTGTCATTTCATCTGCATAACTGCATTTCTGAGGAGGAGAGCAGATGAGCCTTTTAACATTATGTGCAATTACTCCTGACAGATCTCCCCCTTTTATCGCCTCACTTAAAGGTTACAAGTATTTCCACAGTCATCTGTCTAATCTCTGAGCAGGAAGAAAAGCAACAAGGCAGCCCGCAGCTGTCTGCAGCCCATTTCAAATGACAACAATTACACTGTTCAGAGCCTTTGTTTCATGCAGAGGCTAGAAGCACCTTTGCCTTCAAATGGGTACTTAATAACAGGAAATCATAGAAAATAATCAGCCTGTGAGGAGAATTACAGCAGCAAATCATCAATGTAGCAGTTCAGGTTTGTGACCTCTACAGACTAAAATTTGATCCTTACTGTGGGTAAGCTAAAGACACTTGGTTATAAACTAAAAAGCTGCAGCAAACACAAGACATGTTTTATTGATTTGGGTTATATTTCATATTCCAATTATGATCAATTATTCATGAGCCCAGTGGGATAACTCAGATGAAGTGTAGCTGAGATTCATTGGATTGACCCAGTATCTTTTTCATGGTATTTCTATTAGCACTTACAGCATCCTGGAAGCCGAACAGCATGATCTGCAGTTGACTGATGGCAGTGCTGTCAAAGTCCAGCTCCAGCTTGAGCTGAGACAGGGTGTTGGCGATGATTTTCCTGTCTGCCATCCGAACAAAGTCAGCAAGACTCACCACAAGGGTGGAGATGTGCTGAGGTTTTAGCTTCATTTCCTCCGAGCCCTGAGGTAGGAGGCAAGCGGGGAAAGAAGAGATGAAAATGGTGGTTTAGGTTTACAACAGGAGGTTTCAACTAAACATCCCTATCAGATAGACTTAAGACATTTTTTTCCATGTTTAAATTATTTTAGTACAGTTTAAAATTTGTTTAACTAAGATAACATTCACCTTACAATTTCTCAGTAATTGTTAGTCATTCATTTGAGTATCCCTTTGGCCATTTGGTCCCCTCATTTAATTAACTGTAACAGCTGAGCTAATCTTTCCATGCACAGCCCGGCTACTGCACTGGAATGCCTGTGCGCAAGTGTGTGTTGTCGATCTTGTAATGTTCTTCTACATCCATCTATTCATTCCCAATGGTTTCCAACCTGTGCCAGGGCTTCCATCAGGTTGGCCACAACCTTGTCCTGATCTTCAGTCAGGATACGGTGCAAGGTAGCTCGCCTCTCGCTGTCTTTCCGAAGCATAAAGAAGCCCGAGTCCTTCTCATCAGGTGATGGAGGGGCACTGTGGTCCTCGAAGTTCTCCACTGGAATGCTGAGTAGAAAAAGTAGAAACCCTGTTTGAATTTTTTGTTCCTTCTTTATGTACAGGTTTTAAAATCATTGCTGTACCCTCCTTATTGGTACTAATCAGCAAGGTTAATTAATTATGTTTTACTGGTGACATTAAATATAAGATAAATAAGTTTTTGCATTGCTTTAAACATGAACATGTTTAAATTTAAATCACTGTAGGACACAAAAACCCAGCAATGAAACTGGGCCTGTGTCAATATCTGCAGTTCCTCAAACAGCCACTGGAGGCGAGCTTCAAAAACGAGTGATTCTCCATAGACTCCCTTTGTACAATGTGCAAGATTACAGCATAAATAAACACATTCACGACCTGATACTGAAATGGTTTTGTTTTCTGTTGCTAATTTTAACCTCTAAAACAAGTGTACAGGTGATGAAATCTCATATTATTTTTGTATTTTTATTGGATCAGCCACTCTGACAGAAGGAAGCATTTTAATTAAATTATCTGACGACGTCTTGCTGTGTGGTTAATTGTACTAAAAGCCCATCCGGGGAGTCTGTGATCCAATTTTGGTGAGTGTAATTCTAACACTTTATTTACATTTCATTTAGCACTAATTAGCAGGTATCTATGTGATGCATCCATGCAGTCTATGAATAGAGCTTGATAATCGTGCTTGCCAGCCTCTGCTTTAGAAAAAAAAGAGAAAAAATTCAAGATATCTCAACTCAAGGCTTCAACACGGATGTACATAAGCTAATGGGTAAGTCACAGTGACTACATTTTTTATACTGGTTTAGTCTAAATCAATACTATAGTCATAAGGCTATAACAACGAATGAATAATTTAAGGCAAAATGACTCGTCTGAGATGTCCAAGTTGTTCTACCTGAGAAAGAGGGACCTCTGGCCCTTGACATCCTTTTCACTGTAGCACTTGACGCTTGGCTTGAAGATGAAGGGGTTGGTGTTGAGGTCGTTGTCAGGGGAGACGGAGCCATACTCGCTGCTGCTGCTGGTGTCTTCCACTACAACAGGCACTGGCAGCGAGATACTGCGGAGATACTCTAGAAGACACAGGGAACAGAAGATGGAACAAAATCGTAAAGGTGTTTGTTTCATCATCATCTAACTAAAGATTTCGCTGTATAGCAGCATGCTTTCTATCTGTTATGGTGTTTGTGTGCAACTGATGAAACAGATTACAAAACATATTCAAGCATTTGGGAAACCATCTTGTTGTTTACTCTCTATCTTGAATGCTGGCAAAAGGGCAGAGTCGTACAAGGCAGGTAGCTACCACCAAGAGAAAAATGTAAACCGCAGCCCAGATCCTATTCAGTAAAGCAGGGTGATGTTTCATGGAAATGACATCTAGTTTATAAAGTACTCCCACTAGTGGTAAATGTGTCTGAAAAAGCGCAGAGAGCAAAATTACTCACCTGATCCTGGTGTCAGAGCTGCAGGGAAAAACAGAAAATATGTGTCAGCAGTTAAAAAAGAACAAAACAGAAAGCAGGGTAACATTCCAAGCATGCAGCGAGGCACAAAGCTTCTTCTAATCTTCTGCACTGCTGCGAAGGCACATGACTGATGCCGTGGGGTGAAAACCCAACAGGAAATGACTATTTTACAATCCAAATAATGAAGGATGAGCTTGCAATTCTTAACAATTAAAAAACGGTTTTGGCACTAGATGAATCTACTAATCACTACAAACAAAGATTTTTGATTTCTGATACTGGAAGCTTTCTGGTTTCTGGTTGTAGCCACTAGTATTACTACTGAAAACTATTTGCTTAAAAGCTTAATCTAAAAAGATGAAGCTGTTTGTAACTTTATTAAAATTTAGACGACTTCATAACAATAATAACAGAATAGCAACAGAATATCAATAGGATATAGACTATTCATTTATTCTACACTGACAACTCCTAAAAATGGCTGTTGCTCGATAGGCTTTGAATGGGGAGTTTCTTTTTTCCCCTCTTAGAGCATTACTTGAGGTGGTTGATTTCAGCAGTGGGCAAGATCATTAAGAGGTTCACGCCATTTCCTTATCAAGGCTGTGAGTACGTAGAATTCTGCTACAATCCTGGAAGTCGGACATACATGCAGCCTTCAATAAGTGGCTGAAGAAATTAGGAAATTTGTTACACTTAGAGAAAATTATGTCAAACAAAGAAGGTCTCTTTCAGAAACTTTGTTTACCAGTCTGACTGAAAAGTTGAAGTCACTTTTTATTGGTCTTATGGATTAACAATGTTATAATAATGTGTTCTAGTTTGTATGTGAGCCTCCGCTATTGTTCTGTAGCTCTTGGTCTAAGAGGCTTGAGATGAGATGATGCATCCTCACATTGGGATTAAGGTAACTCCCCCTCCTGGATTCTCACACTCTTGTTGTTGTAAACAGATAAGTCCTTGTTGTGGAGCTTTTATTGTGCATACAGTATATAATCATTTCTCTTCATTACTTGTAATGCTATAATTGCTTCACTGGTCTCTCGTCTGCTCGGCTCGGTGCTCGTAGTGAAACAGAGTGAAGGAGATAGAAGAAACTAGCACAACTGCAAAGCAAAGAGTCTCAAACTTTCCTGAAATAAAACGAGTGTGCATAAATAAAGAAGTTTAAGTTATAGAGGGGATAGTCTTGGTAATAATGTTATTGTCATGTAGCTATGCTCTGATCCACCTGTGAAGCTGCCCTTGCTCTTCTTTTTTCGGCTGGTGACGGTGAGGAACTCATCAGTGAGCAGGTCGAGCGCGGTGGCACGTCGGTCCGGGTCGGGTTCAAAGCAGCGAAGGATAAAGGCTTTGGCCTCTGGTGACATGGACTCTGGGATCTCTGGATGGATTTTAAACATGCCCACCTGCACAAGAATGACATGCATGAAAGGTACTCAGAATCTATATAACAAGTTTAAAGAAATGAGCATAGTGTCAGTTCAAGCAGGACAAAAAGTCAAGCTAAGCTGCAATCCTGGCAGATCACTCAATGCCTGCCTACATTAGATGATGCGTTAACCTTTTGGCAAATCTCATATATGGTGTACTGTTAAAGCTGTTTTAGCCTGGTCATTGTGCCTATTCACCTGCAAGCCACTTTGCAGCCCACTTCCACCACAACTCCTTCTTTCCTACTTAATCCCAGTTCCCTGTTCTGTACAGCTAGCCTTGCTTCTGCTGCTCTCATAACATGCTTTTTGTGCACTTGCATGGAAAGACGGGGAGGTGGAAAATTTAAACAGCTAACAGTAACTTCTTTTGACTACAGTGGTTCTGACTGAAACAAGTTTAAAATAACCGAGACAGCGTGAGGTTGCTGAAATGGGCAAATTATCTGATTAAGTTTAAGAAGCAATAGCAAAGAGCAGAGCAGTGTTTACACAGTGATGTCTGAATATGAGACTATCCACGAGGCCTGGCTGTGACTTGGGGCAGCAGCTGAAAGTAATAATACTTTAAGTTCGAGCACGAGTCTCTCATTAAAAACATGAGAAATTCCTGTTGTTGATGTGCAGGAATTTAAGATTAGCAGGGAGATATCCCACCCCTTGAGAAATTCCAGAAAGATGACTGAAAGTATATCACGAATCTTTAAGAAATGCTACAATGCAAAGTGCAGACAAAACACATGATCCCCTAAGAGATTTGTGACTGTACTTGCACTTCTTTAAATGGTGTGATCCTTATTGATAAAATGTGATGAGATCCAAGTTTCCCCTTTCATGTTCTTTAAACTTCAATGCATCCGAAGCAGAGCAGCATATGCCTCCTTGTTTGGATTCATAGCCCCTTAATTAAATCACATCGTCTGGAAAACATTACAGCACTCCTGTCAAAGCTCTGAATCATGGAATTTTCCATGATTCAGAGCTCTTAAACATCTCTTAAACATCTCTACTGCCCCTAATGGGCCACACGTAGCTTATAACAATAATTCACTGTACAGAGTGCTTTAAATTTCCATCCAAAGCAAATGCACGTGTAAACTGAGTGGTTAACAAGATCCAGCAAAGACACACCCACACAGAAACTAAAGGCCCACAGTGGAAGTTCCTCTTACAGAGCTATGCTTTTGTTTGCATTCAAACAAATGTTCGTGCACAGACAGTATTTGTAGTTTCTACTGGGCTTGGTCAGATTACAGCCTGCAGATTGAAACCAATGCAGGTGCAGAATGACTGGTTTTGTTTTCATAAAAAGAGGGAACTGATAAGCATGCATGAAAGAGTGGGGGGATATTTTGTTTGTTAGTTGACTTCTTTATGTTGAGCACCTTTTTTTTTTTTTAAATACATGGAACATAATTTTGTAAATAAAACAGATGTAATGGACAGAATGTACTCTGTATATTAGTTGTTTATATGCACAATAGGTTTCCATAAACAGCCCTGGGTGTGTTGGATGGTTGGCAAAGGTTAAAGCATGGTACATGGTGTCATGTTGGAGGCATGAAGTCATAAGGTAGGGTTTTTCCAAAGAGAACAGACACAGTTATAGTTTTCCACCTCTCCTTTCTCCAGCTGAACAAACAGTTTCTCTCGTGATTTTTCCCCACAAGCAGACACTTGATGGTGTCATGTTTAAGTCATGTGATAACAGCTGAGTCACCTTCTTTATTAAACAATGACCTTCCAAGATGATAAAAGCTGCAAGTATCTACTGTTTGTGCTCTGAATAAAGGGGTTTTAGTTCAGTTCTTGAACTCTGTTACAGTAGTTTTATATTTATCTTAAAGTGAGCTTCAATCTAACCAATCACGTCATCGAGTGTGTGAAACAGTTTTAGATACCTTCAATCTCCCTTTAAGTCAGCTGTCTTCCCCTCTTAAACAGAGGGTATAAAAAGCAGCTGTGTGCCTGAGATGACCACATTTTTTCTTACTGACATCATAAGTATTTAAAAAAGCCTAAAATGGTACCATTGCATAAGGTCAGAGAACAAATATTTGAAATTATTTGAGCAAAGGGTAAATGAAAAACAAAATAAACTTGCACTGAGAAGAGAAAAAAATAGAAAAGTATTTGTCAGTTTCAGTGTGTTCAGCGAGTTTCCTCTTGTATGCTGACTTCAAGTTTAAACATGATATTTACTTGTATGACTTTGCAGTTTTTCTGTGGGCAGATTTATTTTTTTTATTAGCTCATACAAGACTTATCCTAACAGTACTACAGGTTTGGCTGGTGCATGATTGACAGCTACTGGTATTAGGAGATTTCTTGATCAGCAGTTGCATAAGTTTCCCTGTTAATGCTAACCAAGACATTACTCAGAAATGTAAGAAGAAGAGTTTTCAGTCTTTCTCTTGTAGAAACAAACTCGGTTTTAGTCATGGTTTGAAAAAGACATAGATAGGATATCATGCATTTGGAGCAAATGAGTAAAGCTAAAATGCTAATAACACGTGATGGCAAACTCTTTGCCCTGTCATACTGGATTTCTCAAGGGTGCAATTATCAGCTCTCAAACATCCTCATATTTATTGACCTGGCAGAGCTGCAGCTGTTCATTGCCACTGTTTCTGAAAGATGCCGTTATGAAAACAGCTGCTCGCCAGCCTTCTACTTTCAGTTTTCTAAAATTAGACATCTTACCCAGCAGGATAGTGGGATATGTCGCTGTTCAAATCTCTCACCTTGAACATGGCGGCTTGTGGTTCTCCCAGCTCATAGAAAGGTGGCTTCCCAGTGGCCATCTCTATGATGGTGCAGCCAAGGGACCAGATGTCTGCTGGTTTGCCGTATCCCCGTGGGCCTTTGTCTATAATTTCAGGAGCCATGTATTGCAATGTGCCTGAAAAATGACGCACAAAAAAACGATAATAAACACATAATGAAAACTGAAATACAACCACTCGAATTTTTTACATGTCGCATACATGAAACAAAACATTTCAATTAGTGAGCATTAGAGGAGGTTGTGGGTGGATTATGGGTGTAAAGGTTTTGAAACCCAGACTGAATTTGTGATGGACATATCTAACTCACTCCTGTTACTAATAGAGCATTGCTAGAATGTTGTAAAAGTAAAGTGCAGCAACTCAGTGTATGAATGTCAACAAACCTGGACAAACCACAAGGTTATGCAACAGCTATAAAGGGAACGAGGAGGGAATGCTTCATTACTTATGCTAACTAAAAGGGACACTGCTGGTATTCTCGCCAAGTTTCATGGTGAAACGTACACTTCAGCTGAGAGGTATACCAGAGTTTTAATGATTTATTTCTTGCTTATGTAAACAACATGTGTGCTTGGCACAATGCTGAAAATCAATATTAGATGCCTGTGATCTTTGAGCCCTCAAACAGTGCAGCATTAAAAACAGGCATGACTCTGATATGGTGACTATGATCCAGAAACACTGCTGCCTTCTTTGGGCTCAAAACGATTTAAAACTGACTGAGGCAAAGAGGAAAACTGCTGTGTGCTCAGATGAATTGAAATTTTAAAATCTTTTTGGAAAACATGAACGCAGCGTCCTCTGTACAGACGAAGAGACCATCCAGAGGTTCATTAGTGCCTATGGAAATGTCAGTGTGCACACCTGCAAAGGCACCATCAATGCTGAAAGGTATATACAGGTTTTAGAGCAACATATGCTCCAATCCCAGACGTCTTTTTCAGGGACAGCTTTGCATATCTCAGCAGGACAATGCTAAACCACAAACTGCATCTATTAATACAGCATGAAATAAAAAATACGACTTCTTTTTTTATTTACATTTTAAAAAGTGTCCCAACTTTTTGGGAATTTGGAGCTTGTATAACACTAATGATGAAATCACTGTTGCTGTTGGTAACTCTTCCGGTTTGCACTGCAGAGCTCCAACAAAAACTACTAAAAATAACTTTCATCTGGCTTTTGTTTTTTTGATCATATTCATAAACCGATGATGTCTGTGTGAGGTAAAAGTAGCGTCAGCAGGGTTGTGAAAGAACTGATGTAAATGCCAAAAATAGCTTCAATTGGAGCTAACTAAAAGTGATGACACAATTCCTGCAAATTGCCAATCAGGTTAGAAAAGATTAAACGAGGCTTATGGCCTTATGTGAGAAACAGCAACGAGTTTCAGTGTTGTCAGTTAATCACAGCTCAGTCCAAAGCAACATTTTCAGGTCCACACTGAAGGGAGTCTTTTGTTCTAATAATAGCCTGCAGGCTGCTTATCCGCTGCTTTTTAAAGCTCGTGTACTGAGCTAAAAACAGGCAAGCACACATTTATAGCAGGCGTGGGTTAAGAACAAGGAGTAGCCCAGTTTCCTGAAAGAGCTCCGCCTTCCAGGGTAAGTCCCCGTCTGCCTCGAGCAGCAGTCATATGCTCTAATTCCAGAGGTCACACTATGCTGCAACTGGCAACTGCAGTGCTGACATTACAGGTCTGCAAGTCAGGCTGATCTAACTGCAGACTCACGCCAAAGCCAGAGTTTCTAAATAGGAACAGTCTGCTATTTTTAGCAATATCACATACTGTCCAAGGACTGAAACGGGATTACTGCGCTGAAATAGTCACAATCAAAGAACAGCAGTAGGCTCGATACTCAGACACTACTGAGCAAATTTTAACAAAGGATGTTTCATAAAGTTTTCTAGTTGTCTCCCCTGTTATGGGGAGACAACTACTTGGCTTAAGTATTCCATACTGGCTTGCTTATGGGGAAGGGAATAATCTAGATAGTGGGTCGGACTGTACCTGTGAAAGTCTCAGTGCAGGGGTTGATCCCAGCCAACCTTTTGGATGTGCCAAAATCTGATATTTTCAGGACGCCACTGTAGGTGTTGATGAGTACATTATCACCCTGTGGATTGAAAAGACATTCATGAGAACAGATGCACCAAATTCCAAAGCCGTGATAGCATTGATAACGTGAGGTGCTTGCAAATCTTGAAACAGTAGGTTACAACACCATGTGTGGGAGGAGGAGGAGCTCTAAGTCAAAACAAGGTGATTAACATTTATGTGGTGCTAATGAAGCTTATATGACTGATATGTTAACTCAGAAGGATGTGGCTTCTAACTCTAATGACTACCTATGATGGGAATGTTATGAGTGTTGGTTTGCTTTAAGTGAGATAAAAAAGGGAGCGTCACTTGCTTTAAAAAAAAAAATCATTCCTGTTGTAGCCAATGGGCTAGCAAAGAAAATGGTGTGAGCAGCTGGGAGGCTCTTTGAATGCATTTGCAGCAAATCAAAGTCGCTGTGCAAACAGTCACATGTTCAGACTACAAACAAGCAAACAAGGTTTTAACACACCCTAAAAACTGAAATTCTGCAGGAGCTGAATCACATCACTCTGAAAGCTTCTCTTTTTTCAAAAAACAACATCTGATTACTTCTTGTGCGTCTTTGCATGTGGAAGAAAGATTTATCAGTTCTAAGTACTGTGCGTTTTCCCCCTGTTTTTATCTTTACATTCCTCAGACGTGTTGTAAAGTTTGCAGTCTGAAAACATTCAGGGATCCATATGTGCATTAAATATGATTTTACTTCCAAGTCCCCTTTAAGATACTGAGCATCCACTGCTGCTAAGTGAAGAAGATCTGTCCAGAGAAACACCAGGAGGGAATTCTGTGCTAAAAAGACTTTTCTGAATTCCAGATTTAGAAGGTTTCTGTTTGATCTGATTAAGTCAGACTGCTGGGGAATCATTTATCTCTTGGAAGCTTTTTAGAGCAAAGATTGTTGAGTTTACCATCACTTAAAGTGGAAGCAAAGGTACCTTTTTAATGAGTTCATAGCAAGCAAAACCTGAGTGTTAACCTGAGTTTGTGAGTGTTTTAAAACTTTTAAAGGTTCCAGCTCATCTTATGAAGACATTTGGTCAGGGCTAGTGACAGAAAACCGTGGTAATCAAGGAAATACCAGAGAAGCTTGGTGCAGATATGGATGACTTCCCCCCTACACCTGAACATGTGCATAAACAGTGACAGGAAACAAATATAAAAGTGAAATAAAATGTTGACTATATAAACACATCTGATTCCAGACATTCCTAAAACTTTAGTCTTGTGGTTAGAGGTCTGTGTGATTGTGCCACCTCTTGTTCCTCATTTTGGACACTGAAAGTAAAGGGGCTTGATTTGCCTCAAAAAAGACAATACTGAAGCACTATTTGCATTAAATAAGAGAAGAGAAGAGGTTTCTGACCATCAGTTGACTCGTTAGCAATGAGAATGAGCTTCAAAGTATGACAGTGATAATGTTTCATAAAGTTGGAGGTGCTAAATTAAACATGTAAGGAGTATGAAGCTGATCAGAACGAAAAATGTTTATTTAATTTCTCAGCTAGTGTTTTTGCAGCAGACCTTGCAGAGATCATCTGTCTGTCACACGGCACTTACTTCTTTCTTCTTTTCCTGCTGACAGAACTCGAGTTTCTGTAGTTGGTGCATGTTTGTCGACTTACTGTAGCTCTCACACTTACTAGGTCTTCTGTTTACTAAACCTAAAGTAAAGGTTAAAAATGCATCATGTCCTACACACTTTTTTTTTCCAAAGTTGTGCTGTGGTAATCTAGTGCACTTTGTAAAGTGCACACAATGAGAGGAAATTTAAGATGTTTTGAGTTTATTTTGTCTGAAACCTCCTGGGTTTTAACATGAGTGCAAAAACTGCAGTTTCAAGAATGGCTATATGAGGTTGGCTGCAAAAACAAATGAATCTCCACTGACCCCCATGTTAAAGCATGGCCCAATTTTATAGCGTTAAACAGCATCTTTACTATCTGGTACAAGACATTTTGGTCTCTATAGCAAGTTTCCCTTTGAAGGTGGATATTTTTCAGTCTCACCGTTCTGGATATTAACGTTAAGTAGTGACTGCTTTGATTGGCACATACCCACACACAAAAAAAAACTGTAGCGCTATGCTGTCTGCAAGTCCTTATCTCAACTAAGAAGTCCACTGAACTGGACCTTTACCAAGTGTTTGTAGTACTGGTCCCTTTGAGTGTATTAGTTATGAAGTTATCTGAACAAGGCCTGTTGTCAGGTACAGGCAGTCCAGGAAGTTTATACTTCAATTTCGGTGAATAAAATTCTGGTATTTTATGAATCTGTTGTCTGTACTTTTCTTTGTCGCACTCATAATTTGTATGAATGCAGCTTGATAACATTAGCTGATTACTTTCTGCTTCAACCCTTCACCTAAACATGGTCACTGTTGGCTGGCTCCAAAAACTAATACTCCAGAGTCCAATTGTTCAATCCATCTTTCATATGCAGTCTGTGCTTACGACCCCAATTATCTATACAAAGCCTTTCTGAAAATGAGCCTGCAGATGTCACAAAGATGAACCAACAGATTGTTAACTCTGCAAAAACCCTTCTTTTGTTACCTTGATGTCTCTGTGTGCAATCTGGTTGTCGTGCAGGTATTTGAGCCCCTCCAGGATCTGCCGTGTGTAGAAGCCGATGGTGGGCTCATTGTTTTTCAGTGGGCCCCACTTGGACCTCAGCAGCGCAGACAGACTCCCTGAACACCAGGGGACAAAGTACAACAATGATCAATATACTCACTCTCAGCAGAGATTAGCAGCAGAGGACTAAGGCCATTATGTACAGGTTTATACTACTTCTCTGCAAATCACCCATCTTATCTATAAATGCAAACAGTGTTTTTACTGTTAGTGTAAGTATGACTGGAAATAACATATTCTGACATCAACAAATTGATTTTGTTTCATACCGGTTTTCCCCCATGTGGACAATAAAAACTATTTCAGGACAATTAAGTTCTAACAGTTTTTTTTCCACAGCATCAGGAAGCGTCTCACCTCCAGGCACCTGCTCCATGAAGATCTTGATGAAGCCGTTCTCGCTGATAGAGCCCAGGTACTGGACAATGTTCTTGTGCTTTAAGTGCTTGTGGAGGGCGATCTCCTCATGAAGTGGTTGAGAGTACCTGTGTAAAAACAAGTAACAGTCACCAGTCTGTCGCAGGGCTAACACACAGAGACAGACAACCATTCGCACTCACATTCACACCTATGGGCAATTTAGATTGACCAATTAACCTATCCCCACTAACTGCATGCCTTTGGACTGTGGGAGGAAGCCAGAGTACCCGGGGAGAACCCACGCAAACACTGGGAGAACATGCAAACTGCACACAGAAAGACCCCAGTTGAACTCAGGACCTCCTTGCTGTGCGGCAACAGTGCTAACCACCGTGCCACTGTGCTGCCCAGTGTATGAGTAGCACACTTAAATAGCCAAATGTGTTGGCGTCTCGTGAGTCTATAAATACTCTCTTTATTCAAACAGGCAATTTTGTTATTATATGAGCTACAGCAGGTAGCGCCACATGTTTGATTTGGCAGATTTTTAAATGCTGTGTGCCCTTCCAGATGTAACCCCAAAGGAATCTGATCAAACCAGGAACACTGTTAGCCAAACATGTAAACCACAAATAATGGAAGTAAATGTAAGAGCTAAAATACATTTTTAAAAAAAATCTTGTTTTTTTTTTTTTTTTACATATATTAGACAGTTTGTTCTGCACAAAACAACGATTTGTTAAAATAAGTAACTATCTTTGCTTGTGGCGGTGTCCTGCTAATGTGTTTTCTCCTTCAGGTAAAGTAAACCTGGTAAAAACAAGACAAACTGAGAAATAAAAGATTAAACCAGAAAATCAAACCGACGCTAAGTCCTGATATCTGACCAGAACAACAGGTACCTCTGTACTGGGAAGAAATGCCCGTGAGCAATTTCTTTTCACATTCAGCTCTCTACATGAATCACACCCTGCCTCTCGCTCTCTCTCTCCCTCTCTCCCTATCTTGAGATTTCACTCCACTTGTGAATTATTTACCCAAATTCTCCACATTCTTTGCAGTTGAGCGCCCTGCTGGCTTGCTGATGTGATTAGAGGAACAAAGTGTGAAATCATCTAGTCTGCAAAAGAGTCTTGCAGTATGAGATGAGTAGGTGGAACTATGTGGAGACAAGCATTTCGAGCAGAGACAGTGATGGGAATAAAAAGGCAGAGGGTGGGAGTTTGCATTCACAGCTCTCCACTAACCAGTCACTCAACTGGATACCAGTGCTCTGAGAGCCAGAAACCACCAGGGACACAGCTGAACTGAGCTTGGCACTCTCAGCCAGAGAAAAGGACTAATTTTTAATGACACTCCAGAGCTGCGCTGAATGAAATGAGACATTAACAGCGCAGACACTTGTTAACATTCGAGCTGAAATTCAATCTTTGTGCAGTACAATAAACAGATGATCTGCCAAAAGACTTAAACATGTCATCATATGGCATACATATGCATGAGTGTGGTGAAAAAAGGCACACACAAGCTGTTCTAACTGAATTGTTACATATGATCTTAATAAGGCGCCCCTATTGAAATAACTTAATAACCAAGTGCTTTGATGATTATTGTAATCCACTATTTGTCACAATCTCTCCTGTGAGTTTGCCAACAGTGGTGCTTATTCTGCAGCTTAGGTAACCTCAGTGTAACGGGACATGAAATGTCCCTACAACAATTGCCTGGCCAGTGAGCCAGTCAGGACATACTAGACAGAAACGACCAGGCTAGCTGACTGGCTGATTTTTCAAAGTAAGAGCGGGGTATTTTATTAATAAAATTAAAGAAAGCTAAAACTTTCACTACCAAATATGCTTGGTTGACGGTTAATATGCTTGACCAGCCTGCCCAAATAAAGTTTATGTGGGAAACACCGAATCCAGCCGTTTCTTCATCAGTCTACCAGCTACATTATGAGCCAGTCTTAGACTTGGCAATACAGCAAAGGTCATGAAAAACAGGATTCCTCCTCTGAGTAACAGGAATATCATCACTGGCAGACTTTCCTGCTACTGTAGCAAACAATAATAGAAATGATTCATTCCTCCATGCATATTGCAACATTGTTCCCCTGTGATTACTAAAAAACAAAGAACAAAAACTCCCACAATGGCTGTTTTTCTGACCTGCTGTCTCTCTCTGGTATTTCTTTGATGGCCAGTCGGACCTGGTTACTGAGGTCTCGACCGGCGTACACCACTCCGAATGTGCCTTTACCCAGAACCACTCTCTCTCCGTGCTCATCATACTCATAGTCGTACTGTGGAGACAAGAGAAACATGCAAACTGTCATAAAAAAAATAAATATAGTAATATATACGGTATTTGCCATAAAGAATCAAAGCAAAATCCCAGTACCCAAAACATGAGGTTACTAAATGTCACTGTCCATTGACCAGTAGAAATACACCCATCATGCATTTTTACAATGACAAAGAGAAATAAATTGTAATAGTTAATAGTTAAAATAGAGTCCAGCTATAAAAGTGATTTAATGAGTAAAGCACGAGTTAAATCTGAACATAGTAAACCAGTTTTTCTGGGTTCCCACTGCATTCTTATATTTATGTTATAACTGTTTCATAAATGAATATTCTCTTGTTGCTGAACCGGTTTGGCACCTGTTGCACGAATGAAAGAAATCAGCAAGTCTTTTCACTCCCTTAAAACACGTCTGATTGAGTTTTTATAACTAATAAAGGCTCTTTTCTTCTTAACACGATTTCCTTAGCTTTGTTCCACTGATTCCTTCCCCCTAAAAACACCTCAAAATCAAAGTTTTCTAAAAAATGTGAGTAATGCTTACAACGACTCCTCAAGAGCCCAATTTTGTGTTATGTTCTTCAGGGACGGTAGAAGCTGAAGACTAACCGTCCCTCAGTGCAGGCTGATTAGAGTTGCATCACACGCATAAAAATCCCCATGAGAAAAACCTGTTACTCATTTGATCTGTGCCATGCTGAGTCAAAGATGGGTGCGGCAGCATTTTTCGTAATTAGCTTATTCTTTTCCCTAGGCTCTGCTGGTAGAAGGCAAGCGAACGCAACAGCAGGTGCCTGTTCTGCGCTGTCACACAAAGCACATGAACAAAATCCAGGCCTTATCCCAGCGGGCTACTGTTCCTGTCTGAGCGTTCAAAGCTGAGTTTCAATCCAGTTATTATCATGCAAATTGTGCCGAACTGGATTAGAAAAGCTAGATGGGAATTTGATCAAACAAGAGCAAAAACACATCGTTCACCGTTTAATAACTGAGTAATAAATGCTGCATGAAAAGAGTCGGTAGGCTGTCAGTAAAGAAGAAGAGCTCTAATTATCTTTTGAAAGATGGGTTTCTGTTTTTTCTTTAAAAAAATTTTTTTTTTTACTGTCAGCACTTCGTCTCTTTTCATGACAACATCATATCGTATTTCCTGTGGCATTTTAAAAGCAGGCAAAGTACACCGCAGAAACACAACAGGATGCGACTAAACAATGCAGAATAATGAACTTGTGGATTTTTTCATTCTCATTAACAGTGCTTAGAGGTAGAGGTGCAGAATTATTAATTTAGGAAGCATTATGAACATTATGTTCAGAGGAAGTGTTTTGGTATCACGAAAATAATCACCTCTAAGGTATCAGTGTCGCATTCTCCTTCCTCTTGACACTTCCAGGCTTCCTCTGTTATGCTGTTGACCAGATCACAAAATCTGCCAAAGAAAAGACCAGAGGCTGCTTAAAAATTCTGATAACATATATATCATATTTAACACAACAGCTCGTAACAATGGGCATTTTACATTGCTGCAACTTTTAACAATTTTACATTTAAAGATTTACACATTTACAAAGACTGAATTATTGACATTATTTTGCAGACATGACATAAATTAAATTAACACTTGCACAGAGTAATGGCACACGGGAATGCCTTTCATTCAATATAAGAAAAAGTTGGCATGTTTTGGCATTTCAGGAGAGTCGGAAAAGGAAACAAAGACCTTGACTTTCAGTTTTTCAGTATACTAGAATGAGTCCATGTTGGGTAAATAGAATATGAGTTATGGGCTTGACTAGAGTGATAGGAACAAGAAAAACACGTGCAGGACATCAAAAAGATGTTTCATATTGGTGTCCCTGCACTGAAAACTGCAACGCCACATCAGCTTTCTGCTCATATTAAAAAAAACAAAGTTAAATAAGGAAAAAGATTTTGTTAAATAATTAAACCATTTTTAGGAAAAAAAAAAATCCAGAACACAACAGAGATGCATATGAGAGCAGAAATGTCCAATGTAGTCAGATTGGACATTATCCAGTCTTTCTGCCAGCTCCCTCATACAAAGTCTGTGTGATGTCAGATTGCGAGGGATACAGTGCCACTGACTTACAAACAATGTGGGATAGAAATGTAAAGTATGAAGGCTAACGGTACCTCGGGCCTCCAACTTTGGGAACCCTTCTACAATAAGGCCAAAAAAGCCTTTTAAGGCCAAAAATATGCTGTAAACATCTCCCTGTTGGCACTGGTAGCTAAAATCAGACTTATGTGTGCCGCAAGAAGCATTTTGCAAGTCAAAGATGGCCAAAACAGAAAAAATGCAAATAAAAATAAGGCCAATAAGTACAATCAAGCACAGCTGGCCTCTGTATTAGCAACAATACCTGTCTTAGGTGAATTCCTAACAAAAAATACATTATGGAGCTTATATATATATATATATATATATATATATATATATATATATGTGTAGTACCTAAATAGCTAACATAATTCAGAATCACAAACATATGGAATTATTTGTCAGAAATCCATTTTGTGCATATTGTTATTGAGTGGTGTTGTTTTGATGGTGCTTTTATCCAGAAGGGGTTACAACGTGTTTACATGCACACCTCCCACATGCATACATACATACAATGACCTTTTCCACTCTTGGAGCGCACAAGCTGTGAATTAACACGCTGCCTCGTCATGCTGTCACACACCGCATGCCTGCAGGTGTTCAGCGACACGTGCGCTTGTGCGTGCACACATGCACAAGCGCAGTCAATCTGGGTCTCTTCCTCTTCCCACCGTCTTTCATCTATTTCTCCCTCCCTTCCTTTGTCCTTCTTCTCACCACTCCTATCCTACTGTCAATGCTGTTAAAATGAGAGCAGCATCATAACAACAGCAGGCGTGAGTCAGGCATGACTCACTGACTCTCACACTCCAGATAATGGAACTGGAAGAGCGCGGAAGGCTCATATGTGAGAGTCACAAGTCTGAACACTCAGTGCTTCACATAGCAGCTAGTGAAGAAGAAGATGGTGTCGAAATGAAACAAGGTGTGTTTGTGGTGATGGGGAAGGCACGAAACTTCGCACCTGAGGGCAGGACTGACGGGAAACACTCAAACTACTGATGAGAAAGGCACAACCAACGTGGAGCTTAACTTCTTTCTTTAACCTGCTAATTACAGATTGCAAAATCGATGTCTGATTGGTCCAGTGCGTGAAAAGTTCAGCTAATATTTTAGTGCATTCACTGCTAGTGTATGCTTCTGTATGCTCTGTCAGTAAGTAAACATGTGGCGTAATTCCAGAAGTGCAAACGTTTCTGATGCAGGATATTTCCTGCTCTATTCCATATATGAGAAGGCTCAGCTGTGTAACTGACCTGATCCTGTTTGTCCTAAATTCAAGTAAGAAAATTACTTAAGTTTACAATTTGCTGTGAAATCTTTCAGAATTAATCAGTTCAATAACACGTGTGTTTTAAGGAGAATCATAAGGCTTTGTGTCAGTAAAGGTGAAGCAGATTGCCCATTAACCATAAGCTGTTTTTACATATCAACTCAAGAAAAAGTTGGAGCACATTATTCCACTTGCTCTTTCTCACAAGTTGAACAAAAAAAAGGTAATATGGGGCAAGTTTTGGTTTGGAATGCACGTGTGAAAATTGTTATAGGTATAAGGATTCAACCTCGACTGCTCCTCTCCACAGTCGTTTTGTATGTAAGGTAATGTAATGTGGGTACCTCTAATCAATAAAACATCATTTTGTAAAGGGTTTGCAACTGGCTCAATAAAAGAAGGAGGGCATTAGTTTTAAGTTATTAAGTTATTAAGCATGGATCCAATTATGAGAGTGGTGGTCTTAATTGATCAATTCATCTGAGGCACACGTGCATTATCACTTTTACAGCCACTACTTATGAAGTCATTACAATGAAGAAAGGTGTGGAGCTGTGCCGACCCTTTACTTCGATTCATGACTGCAGCGTTTCTTTGTAATAATAGCAGCCTGACTGAATGTGGAGAACAGAGAGATGCTAAATTACACTTATGGTTAAGACATTTCAGGCTGTTCACTACCTGAATTTCAGTGCATGGCTCATTAAACATGAATATTTCAATAATGTAATTCCGTATGAAAAAAGAAGTAGAAATAGGATAGGCCATTTAAGTTAACTTTAAATGAACATTAAAGTGCCTTGAGGCAAGTGTTGTTGTGATTTGGCGCTATATAAATAAAACTGAATTGAATTGAACTGAAAATTAAATGAATGCAGTCACATTATGACATGATTTATTATGTTAAATGGCTAAAGATCTGGAATTGCATCTGTAAGTGAGAACACACAGACCAACCTTTTACAATGCATCTCTGTGCAGAAGTAGATCTGGAAGTCTTCTGCATTGTGAAGGACGTAGAGAAAGGCACTGCGTTCATCAAACTTGGAGATGCTGAGGAGAAACAGTCCACAGTTTGTCCACAGTTAGAAACAGTCTACAATAACATTAGAACAGATGTGAGCTGTACAGCGAATGAAGCTATAGCTACAAACTTTTTCTTTTGGAATATTCCACAAAATTCTCAAATGATACCAACTATTAAGTCACTCTTTCAACTATTTATCCACGTCATGTTGCTATTACTATTTCATCAGCTGTTAGTGACGGGTTTTACCATTTTTCCACAATATTTAACATTTTCTTTTGTTTCTTTTAGCCATTTGTTAATCTGTACTGTTGGACAACATTCCTTATTTTAATGCTGTTTGCCGTTTCTATTTGGCTAATGCTTTTGTTTCTGCTTTTTTAGCAGTTTCAGCTGTTAATACTTTTACCCAATATGTCTGTGAAGGTTCTCAGTCACCCAGGTCATCGTAGTCTAAGGAGCTTGGAAAGACCTCTTTCTTTCACAGACATATTGGCTCGTGTGATTGGGTAGAGGATCAATAGGATGTCCTTTGTCCCTCTTGGGGGGACACTCCCATAGGGCTTAAATCTGGGACTCTCCACCATTTGACCCTAGAACTGAAGAAACTTCTCGGATGAGAGGTGAAACGTCGTCAAGCAACGTAAAGAAGCCCAGACGCTTTTCTTTCCAAGCTCCTTAGACTTTTACCCAACAGGTTTTTATTTTGCTAGCTCTAATTTAGCAAAAATGGTTAGCTTATGGTTTTTCACTGTATTCACTAGCAATTTGAACTGTTAATGCATATTAGCCAATGGTTTCAAAGCTAGCTAAGGCTCCATTTCCATTTTAGCTATCATTAATACACACTTTTAGTCAGCAGTAATAAAAGCTAGCTAAAGCTTTAGTAATCAAACTTATTACTTTTTCTTTATTTATTAGCCAACTACTATTTCTGAGCTCTTTCACTATTATATTTAGCAAACATTTTCGCTTTTAGCTAACATGTTCAAGTTGTAATGCATACTCTCAGTCAGTAATTTAACTGAGAGCTACAGTTTGAACAAGTCAGCCAAAAGGTTCTGCCAAAGGTTTCTTCTGGTGTAAAAGGAATTTTCCCTTCCCACTGTTGCTAAGTCCTTGCTCATAGAGGGTCACGTCATAATATGTTTTCTGGGGTATACTAAATTAATTTATCAACTGATTAACTGCGAAGTCCTTTTAGAACAAAGTCCAGGTGCTTTGCAGCTGTCTTAGCCTGCAGGCAGTTTTTTTTGTTGTTTTTTTTAGCAAACCCCTATCTCAATGAAAGGGAGAGAGCCTAGATTTAAATATAAATCATTAGAGCATAAAAAACTGTAAATGTGACAAATGTAAGTGGTCAAAAGTTTTAAAAGATTTATTCCCCAGAGTTACATAACACTAACACTATAACATCACCAACAACACAACAGCTGCCCACATAGTTGTTTCTAGCTTATTCCAGCAGAACTGGATAAATGCCATTCTATTTCACATTATAGATAATAGTTAATAAAGAAAAACAATAATGTCTCTGTTAATTGTACCAGTAGAGCTAATCTTCTCCACCACCCCCGCTCTACCGCAGAAGTAGCCCCCTAGGGTGCTTGTACCCTGATTGGGAATCACTGACTGAATGACTTAAAAATGTAAAACCACATGTAAAAATTAAATTCATAAATGCAGCCTGTGCACACAGATACTGCACTCTAAAAGTATTTCATGCTAATATATACAGTAAATATCTAATGTTATGAGTATGGACTACAGCAGTTGTAGTTTGTTTCCTATGAAAGCCACCATCAGAAACAACCATATAAGCTGTTAGATGATGCTCAATTTCTGCACAAAAGACGGACAGCTACAATTGTACCAACTAAATGGAAACTTTTATCCAGTGGAATTGGCAATTGCCCATTCCTTAGTAAGAATGCCAAGGCCAGAGCTGCTGAACCAGACAACAGAGTCCCTGCATGTGTGGTTGTATTGTAGCCTGCAGGGCTGCCATTGTGTCCTGCTGACTGTCTGCAGGCTGAGTGGGCACAGAGAATGAGTCGTTCCCTAGCAACATGTGAGCACAGCCCTCAGCTTCTCTCCGATCTGACACTGAATTCCTTTGAGGACTGTGGAAAAAAAAATTGGCAAAGGGAAGGACATCATAAAAACTGTCTGTGTAACGCTGGAGCACTCTGATACCCTCTGAAGCCACGAGAGGTGAAGAGACAGCACAGCGATTGGGCATACCTAAAACCTCTGCTTTGGTGTTTACAATTGCAGATTGCATGCAGTTATTACAAAATTACTTATTTTTGCTTTTGAGTATGCTTAGATACACCTGCTTGTTTAGCAGGAAATGCATGAGTTTGTTTTACTCTTAATTTTACGACTTCTATTATGTCGCACTGGGCTTTAAACACCATTTTTATTCGAATTAACGAGTATTTTTGGTTTATCCACGTGTCTTTTGGGGCGTTTTGAATATATTTCTGAACACTGAAATATCAGCTTGTTTAGTACACAACTCAATGTTATTAAGCATGTTTATGCATTTCTATTTGATTTCAAAAGCTTTTCACTTTGCATAATTACAACTTTTGGACATTTAATGCTTCTATTTATGCAGCAGCTGAGAGCAGAAATGAGACAGGAGACAGATAGAGGTATGGCATGAAGCAATTTTCTCTAGCCACACAGGAAGTAGGAACTCAGTGTTCATTTGTTTAAAAGGAGCAGTTTGATATTTCAGGAAATGTCCTTCCTTGCCTAGAGCTCATAACATTGCTGTGAGTCCCCAGAGTCTGCTGAGTGCCAGGTAAACTCATGGTCACAACACGAGTGCTGGAAGCCTTTTCCACCTCCAGTCTTTGTAATCACTGTACACACTGTACATGTATATACCATAACCTCTGCACTACAGCCACTACAGTATTTGTAGTAATCTGTATTTATTAATCCCACTCTTTTAAAAAATATGTATATATATTTTCTTTATTTATATAGTTTATTTTAAATTAGTGTCACCTTAAGCGTAATTTTGCTTTTTTGCTACGTGCAATATTGAGCGGGCTCTGAACCTAAGAATCTCATAGCCGGTAATGATGTAACATTGTTACCTCTATATGACAAATAAAACTTGAAAGTTGAACTAGAAACAAATGTTACTTTCTCTAATGATATTTATCCTTTTAGCCTTTTCATAGTAGTTTCTGCTTGCAGTCTGCTTAAAGTCCACTAACCGATCACTTTTGACAAGGTTCTGCAGAGACTGCAGGCACTGACCTGACACCTCGTACAGATGTGGCGCTGAAGTTCCACTCATGGATCCCCTTGTTCTGCAGGACAAGTCAAATCAACAGGATAAATTATTATTGTTGCGAGCATTATCATAAGAATCAGTTAGCCACTGGATTATATCATTGGCGCTTATTTACTTCATTTACTAGCATGACTTTCCTGGCGAGCAACCATTTACATTGATGTGTAAGCTGGGAATAATGAGCAATAACATATGAAAACAATCAAGAAGACGGAGACATAAAGCTTCATTACAGGAAGCGAAAGTCCATTATCACAACACAGCATCTCCCCAGATCTACAAGAGACATGATCACGATCTCAGCTTTCCTGTTTCGTTAACATTTGTCGCCTTATGTGATATTATCTGTAGTTCATCATTTACTGTAACCAGTGGAAGCATCAGTATGTTTGCTAACATGAAACAGAGTGATGAAACCAGCACAAACTGTTGAGGTGCACCAGCATAGGATTTTGTTTTATGATTTAAACAGAGACAAATATTTTCTATGGTTGCAATGAGATTTTTTGTGTTATACAATTTTCTATTACCCATATTCCTATTAAAAAAAAAAAAAAAAAAAAAAAAAAAAAAATATGTATATATATATATATACACATATATACATATATATATATATATAAAATACAGTACACGAACTTATACTCAGTATTATGCAACAAATATATTCTGTAAATAATTAGATTTTACAGCAGTGGGACACGCACCTTGTCATCAGGAGCGACGTGCCAGATTGACACTGTGTTGTCATCCACGTCTTTGTTTATGGACAAATATGAAGGCTGGTACACTTTAGTTGGCTCCAAAATCAACACCTGGACAAGACATATATGCATTGCACATTTTAAACCCTTAATTTTCTGAGCTTGCATTGCATTTTTTTTTGTTTCCACATTTTAAAAAATTAGATGTATTATTTCAGGTTAATCTGTGTTTCTTACAGGAAATCGAACAGAGGAGACGTCTTTTTTGGTCGCCTCCACCAGGAAGTCCATCCAAAAGTCCACCAGCTCCTGTTTGTAGGAGGGCTGCTCCACGCTGGGCTTGTTGAAGTGCTGAAAGATCAAGATGGTCTCCACCAATGACCGCAAATACCTGGAAGCAACAGAAGTATTACCAGATAACAGAAATAAACAACTTTACTGCTTTGGCATATGTCTTTATGGCTGCTTTGCACATAGTTGCCATCTAATATATAGATGCAGACAAACTGTCAGCTTATTGCACTCAGTCCGAGTCAATCTGTGCCGATGGCCACAACATCTCTTTGTAATAGGTGACTTGTTTCAAGTTGGTTGCCAAATGGTTGTATTGTAATTTCCTGTAGACTGACTTCATCTTATTAATGCTTTATCAACATTTTTAAAGTCTCATTCTGACTCCAAGCGGTCGCAGACCTGGTCCCCTGGTCTTCAAAGCAACATTTTTAAAGGTAACAAGATTACAAGTTCATTGAACAGGGTTGCATTAATTTCAAGCCGCAGTTTCCAACCAATGTTTTCCACAGTGTGACTGTAGAATTACAAAAACATGTGATATGAAGACAGAGAAAAGAGAATACCTTACTTGTAGATAACTTTAGCGTTGTTTAAGAAAAACTGCTAACAAATAAACACATTAAGATATGACTGCGTTTCTATGCTGGAGCCTGATTTTGGTGTGATGGTTTTCAGAGCACTAAAACAAACAAAAAACAGCTGGGTTTGATGCACTGTAGAAAAAAAGAAACATTTTTATTATTTTCCTCCACATGTTGTACATAAAGTATCATAAAATCTGTGTGAAGTCTTATATTACCACATGCCTTGCGGGCAATTATAACTATATTCCACCACCGTGAAGGCATTATGTTACGATGGCGTGGAAGGGATATTTTCATGTGGCATCTTTCTTTAAAATACATCTAGACTTGCAGGCTAGCTTAGGGGACTAAAGATGAATATGCGCTATAAAAAGTGTAAAAAAATCAGTTCTCAGTCGTATCTTTGGAGAAGCGTTGTACCACACTTTTAACAATTCACAAAATATCACGACACCAGGCTTTTATATCCTTCAAATCTAAAATGTAAAGACAGAGATACTGTTCAAATGAGCAAAGTGGCTTTTGTTGGTGACTTTTTTCTTTGTTCTTCAAATACACCAAATGTTTGCCAGTGGCCACAGATGGCTGCTTTAGTTTCAAAGGGAAGCAGAGCAGACTTCATATGACAAAGAGAGAGTCACAGTTGGTGATGGAAGTGGTCTAAAATGTATTTTTTGGCCTGCTAATTTGAATGGATTGTGCTCTCACCAGATAGGGGCTTTAAGTTTGAAGAGTTTCTCAGAAGCCTGGATGACCAGGGTGCTGTCACTGGCCAGGATGCTGGCACCCAGGAAGAAGCCCACGTCCCAGTAACTCTGCAACTTGTCCAGGCTGCCTTTTTTACCCAGCAGGCTACTCAGCTTAACTCCTGCAAACAAGACAAACAATTTAATGCTGGTGAAATATCTCTATTTTGTTCCATTTCCCTTTGGACCATAGGCAGACATGCCAGTTAACAAGAAAGCCAAAGAAAGACCATGCTCTACTTGGGTGTGCCACAACTCGCACTACAGCAGCCTAGCTATATTATTATTTTTATTAGAACTGCTAAGATAAGCAGCAGCTACATGTTTTGCACAGCCTGCTGCAGAAATCTGCCATTTGGAGAGACAGTGGGGATCTTATGAGATAACCCCAGGGATGCATAAAGGGAGTGAGGGTTGGGTTAATTTAGAGAGCTGCAGGCCAATTCCCAGAAAAGCCAACTCTAATTCCCAGATTCCTGAGTTCCTCTGAGCCTCAGACTTCAGAGGGAAAAAAAGTGTGGGCAAAAGCTCAGCTACACGCCTGCCTGACTAAAAAAGGAAACAACTATACATTATTTGATTTTGCTTTATTGAAATATGCATAATAATAACAAGGCTTAAAAATAACTTTATTTAACAAAGCTCCGTTTAACTTCATTGTTTTGGTTTTCCAACCCATAACTTTACTCCCCTGGTTCATATTTGGCATTCCAACCTTATCCTAATAGCATTCACCTGCAGGAAGTCACTTTCTGTCAAAAAACCCCTCTAATAAATGACTCAGCACTCTCTGCTCTGCACCAAATGACAGGCATACACAGTTAGTGGCTGTGTAAGGAACAATTAGCAGCATATATCTCCCTCTTGCCTTGTTGGAGACTAAAACGAAGCTAAAAGGAAAGTGAATTTTGGAGTTACATCCATTTTTTTGGTCAAAAAAATCTGTTAAACATTATCACCATTCACTGTGTCAACAGCTGACACGCTGAATGTGTTAGCAAACACTATTAACACACTCAGCAAACACATAACAAAATTATCTCTCATTTGGAGCCGTGTCTCTTGCCACTTGGGTGAATTAAATGAATCCAATTTTCACTTCCTCTGCATTTGTTGTGGTTCCAGCTAACTCCCAAAATTTGCTGCCCTCGGTTCCTCTAGACTTTGTACAGTTGTTGTTTGGCGTTGAGCTAGAAGCATATATGAGTTTATTAGAGGTTTTCCATTAAAAACAGCTGCTGCTGTAGCAAAGGTAGTTAATTTGACACCAAGTTAGAACAAAAGCAATGAGCTGAAAGATGCTAAACTGCACTTTAGCTGTGAGGGGAACTGTTTCTCTGTGGGTGATGCAATTTTCATTTCCATTCATACAAGTTATTTATTTGTGCAGCTTTAACTGACCCCCATTTCCACGTTAGGATAACAATTATCGTGTAAATTACAGACAAAGGACTGATTAGACTGATTAGAGTTTGATTACTCAGTGGTTATTTAGCAGGCTTAGTGTAATAAAATGAAAAGCCGCATATTTAGGACACAGACCAAAGTAACCAGGGTCCACTCACCCACTTTGCGGAGCTCGAACGACGTGTCAAACTGGTGTCCAGCTGCCAGCAGAAGAACAGCATAGTTGATACCAGAGTGTAGTGTTGGCTCTGACTCAAACCCCTTTCTAAACCTGAAAAGAGAAGAAGAATGATTCACATAAACAGTTTTCTTCCAAGAAATGCGTCATTCCAAATCCCAAGCATCCCTGAGATAATGGATGGCTTCCCAGGACTCCCCCGGCTTTCCGAGACACTTCAAGATAGAAAAAAATAATTACAGCCATATTGAGTTGGGGGCCACAGAACGGCAAACAGCAACTGTGAGTACCCCCACAAAACAAGAAATTTCATTTATTTAATGAGCAATCTGTTCTGCGGAGGGGAGGGGTGCGAGCGTTATTAGAGGCCTGTGCCAAGTTGTGACACGGAATTGAAAATAACAGCCAGATGGGAGCCTGATTATCTAAGCAGTCAACAAAGATATGAAATCTTAAAAAGCAATTTCCAGATAAAGACAATCAGCCGCCTTGTGTTCTCAATAAGCCGACTTCCGTCAGCTAATGTTAGCCTCGGTGCACTCGCATCACAGCCATGCTCATGAGGAGATGGCAAATTTGAGAGTTCAGTTTCAACAAGCTGCTGGAAACCCTTCAAATGCATCTTTCTTTGTGCTTACTCATTAGCGTCATGCTGACTTAGCTAGTTTTTGGGTAGCAAATATCCAGCTCTATCATATCCAAAAGGTCTCTGCAAGTTGTCAGGCTCCAAAAAATGTAATTAGAAAATGTAAACTTTCACTTCCAAAAACACCAGAATTTTAATTTACTCACACTAATCTCTTTATTAGATGCCAGACTGTAAGAAGACACAGAAACCTTTAATATAAAAGTGCAATCAAAAGGATTTTTAGACTCCACTGACAAAAAGCTGATTTTAACTCCTCTTTTCTCCCTGGAAGTCCCGATGAAGGTTGATGGACAGATCATTTAATGAAGCCCTGTTCTTACCACTTGCTGTGATCTGTCTTTGATACACGTTGGGTCTCCTCCACTGTGTTAATACTGAAACTCGGTTTCCATTTTGAGGAGAAAGACGACGTTGCAAGGGGTAAATTTGATGAGCTGGGTGGGAGGCAAGTGAAGACTGTGTTTGTGTGGCCAAAACCACCTCCTCAGTGTGCAGTGAGCGGCACACAACAACATGAAGACACCACAGTTAAGAGTGCTGAAAGTTCTCTGTTGGATGCCTCCGCAGTTTACTCTGACAGCTGGACACTAGAGGATAAACTTATGACTGCCATGAATTTTGAAGAAACGATGTGCATACATCTGATAAGATGTACGCATACATCCTCTGACCTGATCCACTGCCCCACGTGCACTTGCCTTACACTGATGACAGCTGCTAACTGTGACCATAATGGATCCTGGCTATTAAAATCGGGTCAGCCTGATATTTGAAAAAAAGGATAAAATTGTATGAAGAAACTTTTGAACAGCAGATGTAAAAATGAAGACAGCCATGAAGGAGAAACTAGCCAAGTATAAATTGTTACTAAATTTCACTCATATTTAATTTTCTAAAATCACAATTTGGTCAGACTTACTCAAACAAGTACTGTTTCTAGTTAGGATTAATATAGGACGTACAAGACTATATTATACTTGACTTATTGAAACACAGTTTGAAAATATGAGATTTCTTGAGACATGTCAAATCATCCCTAAGGTGTTTTCCCAAGGATAAAAGATGAGACAAAAGAAAGATAAAGCGTGGCAGCAGTTTTTGTGCCAATGCCGCTGGACTTAATGTCTTTTATTTCTGATTTTTGTTATTCTAGTATGAAGTTACAATAGTCTGATGTTAACCCAAAGCAGTTTAACTTTATTGAACTGAAAAGGTTCAGCTATTTTTGGTCACACTAGGCAGTTGAGGGAAGTGATGCAGTCTTCAAATAGCAAGGGTTTGTGGTTCTACAGAGACAAGTAGGGCACTTTCCTGAATCATGATGCCATTAATCTTAACCTGTACCAATATTTATATTCACATTGTTTTCTTCTTTTAAAATAAATGCTAACTCACCACTTCCTGTTGCTACCAGCAGCAGAAACCAGGCAGCTCAGCTTAACATGCACAAAACATTTAGCAGCTCAAACCACTGTCACTGCTAATGTTTGCTAATTTTAAATTTCAGTCATCTTGGTATGTTATCCATGATCCCTGTAGTCTGGATTTTAATTGCATTGTTCTTATGTTGTTATGAGGTGTCGCTGTGCAATCTCAAAGAATTTTGCACACTATGTGGCTGTGGTTTATTCACAGACTCATTACCAGCAAAGGGTTTTACCTTCACGATAAGAGCCATTCTGAAATCCTGCATTGACTGACACCATTCATGATAAACTCTTAATGGTGTGATCTAGTGAGTCACTGTACTTCTCATGCACCCTGCCCTTAGAAATGGTAATTTTTGGTGACTCAGAATGTGTTTGGCTTAGCAGAAATGTCACATGCACACTGACATCCTGCCCGCTCTCTCACCAGAGTGCGCCGTTGTCTCTGCTCTGCGTGTCGGTAAAGTCGGACTCCAGGAACGTGTCCTTAAAGATACGTCCCACCAGGCAGTACATGTCACTCGCTACCTGCTCCTCGCCTTCCACCAGGGGCAGCATGATGTCCAGGGCTTTCTGCCTGTCGCCCGGAAGGTTCCTTCTATAACCACACACAGGACAAAACACAAAAAAGCATGTAACAGGTTAATAACTAACCCCCAAAACAGCTTTGAGCATATCTAGAGATATCAGTGGATTTAGGTTTGTGATTATTAACACTTATTAATCTTAAAGGGGACTTTTACACCAGTGTCCATAAATTCACTATATCAGTAAGCTCCTTATCCCAGTCCTTCATCAAACTTTCAAAACACTCAGAAGTTAATTACTTGTTCTGAGTGAAAACGTATCTTTCTTTGTTTAAATTCTGGTTGTGGTCAAAGCCCGAAAGGGAAAGTACTTCTTTTCATCAGCAAGGTGTCTAGGCTCAATGGCATCAGGTAAGGGTGGCTCCTGTACACCTCCACTTGAAGGTTTTATGGGCACACCCATTTGGAATCACACCCAGAAGTTTCTGGAGAGATTATATTTGCTCATTTAGCGTGAAAGCACCTTTGCATTTGAGAGACAGTAATAGAAAATGACATTCTCCACTGCAACCAGACTTTGGAAAGGCAGAATTTAAAAAACAATCAGAACTGATGCAACTATTTAAAAGATATTTCATATTTTTGCATTTATAAATGTTAATGTTTTTGTATCATGCTTTACACACAATCCAAGTCAGCCGTGCTACAGTTCCAGGGAGATTTGACTTCTCAGGCATGTGGTAGACATGTCATGAAGTGCACCCTGCTTTAATATTTATTTTACTTCAAATGGAAAAAATAATGAACAAAATAAATGTGTTGTGTTGAAAAAAACTTAAAACCAGCAAATGAGATCATAAACTGTGGTCACTGAGGTCACAAAACAAGTGAGAAACAGGATCATTTTCTTATAGACTTCTATTCAATCTGTTTTCAATTTACAACCAGAGGTGTTACCCCCTACTGGGCATTACAAAGAATGCACTTTTGCCCTTGCTTAACTCTTTAGACCTGTGGGCTGTGCTACTTTCTTCTTGCTTCAAGCAGACGTGAGCTACAAAGGTGAGTTAAGCTCGATTATTTCATTACATATCACATTTCACATATGCATTAAATCCATTACAGACCTGCATTTAACTTGTACTGTACGCTCCCCTTTGAATCACTTTTGTTGAGCAACTGTCTTACATAATCACACCAAGAGTTAATGTATTTTCAAAGCCTAAAGGGTAAACATTAAAATGGTACACGATGGCATTTAAAATACAATTTCTAGAACATGAATAATGACTTATAGTTTTACTGCACACTTAAAAGCTAATGAGACTCAAAGAAATGGCCAAATGACCCTGTATATTCTCAGGTGTATAAATAAATGACTGGTTTGAACAGACTGCATTAAAATGAGCATCACCAGCAGCATGCATGTGCATGCGGAGTAGGTGTGTGGAGCACATACATATGTGTGTAGCTAGGGAACAGCTGCAGAGGTATTGTTATTGGACACTAATACCAGGCACAGAGGAGGCCACCAGGACCTTAAATTACAGAGGTGACTGGGTTCATTAAGAGAATGCCCAATTTTATTAAGCACTGTGAAGTTCCAATTGTACCACAGGTGTTCAATGAGGGACTAAATGATCAGTTATAACTGACCTGTGAGGAAATAATTTGAGGCTCTCTAACGAGCAGTCGAACTGGAAAATAACAAAGAGAGAAGAAGGAATCTATTATGGTATTAAAGAACGAGCGATAACCTCTTCAGGTGGTAATTGCTTACATTACATGGATGTTAACTTTTTCACCGGGTGTCAACAGAAGACATGTTTAATGCTGCTGCTTCATTAGTAACAGGAATGCAAATAGGAAGATATATCTGACTCACACGTGTAATTGACTGTCATCTCAGTTGTCTTGATTTATTAGCTACACGAATTATGTTTAATATACCAACTGTATCATATAGGAAATCCTACTTCAGTATTCAAAAGGTACACGTTCAGTTTTTAAATCCATTATCTTTTTCTAAACCGACATTTAAACCACAAATGTCAAACTTACTTTAGTTACCAGACATAATATTATGACCACTGACAGGTACGTTAATAACGCTGATTATCTCTTCATCAATGCACCTGTTAGTGGGTGGGATACATTAGGAAGGAAGTGAACATTTTGTCCGCAGAATTGATGTGTCAGAGGCGGAAAAGAAATGGGTAAGCGTAAGCATTTGAGCGAATTTAATGTTGATTCTGACAGAAAGTTTGAGTTTGTCGTATATGAGGCGCCAAGCGGCAAATCAGTCACGGGACCCAGGTTGACTGCCGTCCACCACCGAAAGCACCAAAAATGGCAACGTGAGCATCAGACCTAGACTACAGAGCAATTTAAGAAGGTCGCCAGATGCATCTTCGTCATTTACTAGAGGAACACCTGGTACAGTGTTGTTTCTTTTAATGTAAAGAGCTGCAAACCATAGTTTTCAGTCACGTGACTGAATCACTACCCTGGCAGGCAAACATTAATCCACTATGACCGGAAAGAATGACAGTATTGCAGGACAAAAGTGTTGTTTTTTTTCCACTTGTCTCAGGGCAAGACTATTTGGATCATCTATCCGTGGAGGAAAAACGAAGATATAAAGATAAATCTGAATTTTGGGGACTTGTGGTTCATATTCTGCGTTTATTTAAATCCCTGAAAGTAGCAACAGAGCTCCAGTTCACTGACATCTACATCAGTCTTGTAAGAGTGACTCATCCTAAACTGCTGCCAGGATGAAAGCTATCAAAGTATGGACAGCTACATGTAATTTCAATCTGGATGGGTAAATAATGCTGTCGTGCGAAAGGTGAAGAACAAGAAATTTTTCATTGTTAAAGCAAAGATAGCTTAAACTAGAGCCCCGGAGAAAGTCATTCCATCATTCATTCTACGACTCTGGCTTAAACGAAATGCCACACATAGATCTTACGTTTTGTTGACTTGGACTTATAGTGTAGTAAGCACAAATGCATATCATGAAAAAAAATGCAATTTTCCTGCTACTCCCTTATTAAGACGCGGAGATCCATACATTTCATGTGGCAGACTTTTATGCCGGATGATTTTCTGAGACATGCCTCTCGGGATTTGTGTCCACTCCTGGTCTGAAACCAGGGAGTTTAAACCATTACAGCATGAAGCTACTTTAAAAGAAGTAATTAAATACATTTTTAAAAAGCAAACATAAATTGAATAAAATGCTGAACTTTGATCACATAATGGTTTCCATAAGACTTCTCTCTGCAAATGCATTCCTTATTATGTTTTTTTTTTCCTTTCACACAGACTGTTTACCTGCAGGGAAATAAAGCTTGTTCAAACACGATTGGTCAACAGAAGTTGGATCACAAATAGAGACCAGGAAGCTTGTGGTTAGGTGCTTGACTGAAGGGGGGAGGAGCGGTGGCCTGTCCTCCTGAATGCATCATAGAAAATGTAAAATGTTCTAATTATGAATGCTAAACAATACAACAAGTTTAAAAATGTATAGCTTTCCTCGCAGTGTTTTTACTTTACTTTTTACTGTGATATTCAAACAAAAGAGAAAGTGATACACCGTTTCACACTGATTTACTGATTTCAGTGTGTCAGTGTGCCTGACACCTATCCCCAGAGATCTATCCCCAGTTGGTTTATTTATTTCTGATTGAATTTTTCTGATTTCCCAAGGCACCCCTCTTGCACCTAGACCAACCTTTGCTTTAGTATTGTGAAATCACAAAAGTGATTTCTTTTTTAGCAAAGCTTTTCAGCAGTTTTGAAAGAAGAAGATAAATGCTGCTGTCCTCAGGTCGGCAAATTGTTTGGAGCGTCTATAAAAAACAGTATTTTGAGATTACATTTGGTGTTGCACACATTTTATTTTACGTAAATAACAGCTAAAGTATGGATAGGACAAACAGTATTTATTAATCGGATAAGATAAACAGATTGTGTCCAAAACACAGACTTGGGAGAAGAAATGAGAGGTGATATCCTGCAGAGTATCACACAGACAAAATGTGTGACAGTCATGAAAAAAACCCTCCTTATTAACATAACGTGGCTTCTCTCCAGGGCGTGAAGGTTAAATAAAACATATGAGCTGACAGCTATTACCATGGAGACTGCCCAGAGGGAAGAGCAATGAGGGAAACAAGATCTGCTCTTCGAATGCATCTCTCCGCTTCCCTCTTTCTTTTCTTCAGAGTGCTGATGGGTATTTGGATATGGAGATTTTTTTTCCTCGATCTCGTCAGACTCTCAGCAGTAAGACCTGCACACCAGGCCCCCAAGCAGAGCTGAAGACTCACATGCCTGAGGCGGAAGCCCCTTCAACCCACCAGATTCATTTAGAAGCAGAGCACCTACTTTAGATCAATGATTAAGTGCCTATTAAGGCTAAATATTGATAATCTCAAGGCATGGTGTGGGCTGCATGCTGCTTACTCAGAGCTCATTGAAGGTAATGATTTATACAACTCCATCTCAGTGAAGGAATTCATTCAGTTTCACACTCAGAACAGAGTAGATTATTTGACTTTATTATTCTATGGTGCCACCTACTACAAACTATTATCTGAAGGCAGTTTATGAGTAATTTGAATAATAGCTTTGAAACAGGCTTAAAAGAGGAGATTACATTACCAAGGATATAATTCTACTTCTGGGTGATTATAAATACGTAACATAGAGCTGCTAGTGTTCTCTTTAGCAATAGAGGCAATAGCTAGAACATCTATGGGAATGCTCAAATGCACAGAGGCTGCAGGGATGAGTGCTAACGACTGTGTGGAAAACCTAAATTCTTAAACGGAGAGATCTGCTTTTGTCTGATCATGCAAATCAAATATTTGGCACTTCAGCACAATGGTGCAAAAATCACGCCTAGCCTTTATGGTGTGTAAAATTATTCCCAGAAATCTTACAGGGGATAGCAATGAAACAGAATATGCATGTGTGTGCTTCCAGATATGCTGTGTTTGTGTTTTTATGTTTAGTTTTAGTTTTGTTTTTATGAATTTTTAGTGTTAGTTTTAGCTTTTGGTATCATGAGAACAATAATTACACAACAGTTAGGATGATTCTGATTTCTGTTTTGATTCCTTTTTTCTAGTTCCCAGAGCCTTTAGGTCTAAAAGTTCCAGTTTTGTTTTTATGGAGTTCCCTCCATGTTTTCCCTTACAGTGTCTTTCAGTGTTCACGTTATTCCTGCTGTAATTAACAGTTTAATATTTGTGTTTTTGTTTCGGGCTTAGTATTCTAGCCACCGTCCCTTCTCTATTAAGTCTTTGTGCAGGTTTTTGCATCTCTGTGTTCAGTTGGGTTCTCTTGTCATTCCTGGTTTTACTTTGATAGTTATGTGAATTTCATTTCCTCCCCCATCTCGTTGTCATGACTGCCCACACCTGTGTCTTGTCCACTCTGCTGTTTCTGTTTCTCCGATGTGTATAAATAGTCCTGTCCTTTTTTTTAAGCCATGGTATTTGTGAATCTTTCCCTCATTTTCCCTGCCTCCCTGTTTGAATTTAGATTCCCTGTTGTTTTTTTGCCTTTTTGGGTATATTTGTATTTTCTTTTACGGTGTATCTTACCTATATCTTACCTGTGAGCTGTGTAGCAGAATCCCTATGTCATTACCACATTTTAATGTACTTTGATATGACTTTTTTTGTAATTTGAATATTAAAGTATCCAAATCAAAAATACTCATTATGCACCTTGGTGCATTTCAAAATAATGTGTATCATATCATTGGATTACAACTGCCGACACATTAGTTTGCAAGTTATGCAAGTTGCAGCTTGTATGTGGGGATATGTGGTGCTTTTTATACTGTTTGGCAGGTCAGTTTTATAATAATACATTGTAATTTATTCGTTTTTTCTATTTATTTGTCTTTAAAGTCGCTACTAACTGAATACAGTAAAATAAAGTACAGTAAAGTTAAAAATATAATTATTGCCTCCAAAAGTCTCAAAAAGAAGATATGACCTATTTACCACCTTTAGTGCGCTCAAAATCTATTTCTCCCTCCCACCAACAAGAACAAATCAGACAACACAGTTACACCACCTGTGGCATAACAATCTCCTGGAACAACTATTGTATTTATACAATGGTTTACTTGCTGAGTAGGTAAACTGACATAAATGCCCTCCTACAGATGTGCCTCTGCTCATGTCGACCTGCCCTAACACTGGAGGATACAACTGAACCTCACCACAGACACAGAGCTTTCCATCATTATCACTTATTCAGTGAATTGGTCTCACAAAATGTCTCGGTATGCCGCCTCGAGCTCGCAAATGCAATATCACATAGTGGGAATGAAGCAGCTACTAACAGCGAGCACACGGGCATCTTGGCACCCTACAGAAACATTTTCCATTTGCTGCCAAATTAAAGAACAGCATGCTTTATTGCTGTTTGAGGCAGTCACACCATGAAAACCGCAGGAAGTTTACAAGAAAAGCAGCTGGTGAGAAACAAGCAGCCAAAACCTCCTGTTTTGTACATCTGTCTCTTCCTGAGACGAGTACTGTAGCTAGACGCGCACCAATAATGTCACAGCTGCTTAGAGACATACATTTAGGATTTCAATACTGCTCTGCTAACGCAAGATAAATGAAACTGCTAGAATATATTTAAAGAAAACCCTGAACACCATGAAAAATACTCTGGCAGCCCTTATGATACTTAGAGAAAAGACTAGGACAAAGGAAAAGAGTGCATTTGCTTCACTGTGTTTAGAAGTTTTGATTCCAGGAAACCTGAGTGTGTTTTGTTTTGTGAAAGGTCCTTAAAGAAAAAGCAGGTGTGTGTAAGTGCATGTCATCGCTTCTCTTCAAAACAAAATATAATGCTAAATAACTAAATATTCTTCAGTTTCACATTCTGATAACTTAGTGATATCTTAGTTTACTCTTCATACATCAATAAAGCATCTAGTTTTATGTAATTTAAATGAAAGCAAAATTGCCCATCTCTATGACAACATCTGTGTGAAGCATCTCACCAAAGATTTCATGAGGTCGAGAAAGTCAAAGACGGATAAATAACTTGATTATTTTGGGAAATAAATACACTTATTTTATATATTTAAATAAAGAAAAATATCAAAGAAAATAGACATAAAAATAAAATATATGAAAATTTTAAAAATATAAGAAATATATAAAGGCCAGCGCCTTCCCTCAATTTGATGTACCCTATTCAGTACTCGTGGGTCACACCACAGTCTGTTGGAGCCTGACCATCATTCTCATGTCAACTACATAACAAAAGTTTCATGTCTATATCTTACATAGTTGTGACCCTATCAAACAAATTATGTGATGATCACTGCTGTGAGTGAGAGGGATGACAGGCAGAAAAGCTTTTAAGGTTTATATTTCCACATTTATAAAATAAAATATCCAACAGAACAGGCAAACACAGCAACACAAGTACAGGAAACAGGGATACGCCGAATATACAGTAATAGCTCCTGCTACGGTAGGTGTCCCCAGGACTACTTTTCCCCACAGTGACAGATTCAAAAGGTGAACACAATACCAGCGACACTGTGGAGAAGACACATTACTCAGATGTCAAGGGTCGCAAAATCCAAACCACACACAAAAAAGCTCCTACTGTAGCATTTTCATTAAAGTTTTTATCTGTCAAACTGAATATGTGTGCATGCTGCAGGGTTTCTGCCGGAAAGGTTTCTGGGGGTCAGCTTTGGCTCAGTGGGCTGGCAGAAAACCTGTTTTAGCCTTTGCGAGTATGGCTACAGGTGCAGGTTGTTGTTAGAGGTTTACACTGTGGATCGCTGTGACGTGTATGCTCGTTGCCTTACCGATTCAGAGCAAACGCGTAGTGGAACTTCACATGTGGATGAGCCATGGGGTCAAAGGTCGGAAGCTTCTCCAGAGTCTCTACCAGCTTCACGATGGACTCATAATCCTAGAAGGTAAGAAAAGATCGGCTATTGAGCTGTTCCTCCTGTCACTGGTGTATCTGACATCAGTGACACTCTTGTGATGTCACAGCTTTGCAAGTTAAGGAAAAGAAAAAGAAAGGAGGAAGACATTTGCCTTCAGCGCTACCATGCCGAAAGGCTTTCAGAAGTCACAGAAGATAACATTAAGTGCACCAAAGTCAGTGTAAGGAGCAAGTTAAATACGATCTTGTAGGAACTCCACCAGTCATTGCTGAGCACTGTGGGACTAGTGCATATGTACCTCTGTTCCAGTGCCCTCCAAACACACACTCTGACTCATCAGTGTATTTAGCTGCCGCGTTGATCCTCAAGGGAGAGTTTCTGATTTCCTTTTATTCATTATTTCTCAGACTCAACTGTCTGTGTATCACAAAAAGCACTTCAATAATTGAGTTGCCTCTTCATCACATTTTGGTTTCTTGTAGTCACCACAGCCAAAGCACTTTGAATAATTCAGCACATCCTCAATGCTTGTTGTTCTAATGAATGATTCATTAGACTGTGCACTGCCTATGGTGAGTGGGACGATCTGGACAGAGAAAGCCGCAGCAATGTGGAGACTAAAGAGGAGAAAGAGCAGAGCGTTTAAGACGAACAGACCAAACGCTTCGCCTAGAGCGCTCTACAGGCAGTCTGTAAATGGCCCCCGTTTGAGAAAGTGGCACTGGTAAAGGGATGGTGGAGATAGATTGAAGCTGATTCAGTAACCTTGCTTAAATTTGTACAGCAGATGTGTACAGTAGCTTCTTTTTCAAGGTCAGGGACATCAGCGTGCACATTCAGTGCATCTGAGTTGACAGCTGGTTTAAACTTGAGAAGGTTGTGGGTGATTAGCTGAATGCCTGAAAGTTTATGGAGAAACTTTTTGGGATGCCCTTTTCAAAGTAAAGGCATGGTGAAATTACCATGTTGAGATTTTGTTTTGTTAGTATTAACTAATAACTATTTGTTCCCATTTTTGGTAATTTTATTACATAATTACAATCACTTTGAGACAGATATTTTAGGTAATTGGTTATCAGAAAATGTAGTAGCAGTTAATAAATGAATACATTAAAAAGTCAATTGAAGTTAATTGTTATCTGTGAGCATTTGCTCATTTTTTCCAGTTTATTGCAGTTGAAAAATCTAGCTTAGTATTCGCTGCCATGAGGTCATGCTTAGACGCTGCCAAGGAAAATCAGCTGGTGGTTCAGATGTACATTACTCAATATGCAATTCTCTAATCTCATATAGGGCGTGCCATTTAAGCTGTTTAGCCCGCCCACAGTTACAGTTTCGACAAGCAGCAGTGGGAGCCATCTCCACCACAGCCTCTCATTTCATGCTGTTTCCTGCCTAATCAGTGTTAGGGATTGTTGTCACTGACGCCTGCTCTGCTCTGCTGTGTGCTGGAAGTCTTGCTGCTGCTCTCCCCGCCCTTTGCATTCCAAGTATGCACGATGAAGGGCAGGGAAGTCCCAAAACAGAGCCATGCCAGCAAATATTACGGCAAATTGAAAATAACAATCTTCTCGTGACTATACTGGTTCTGGCTGAACTGAACGTTTTGTACTTTTGAATGTTTGTTCCAAAGTAAACAAGACATAAACTTTCCTAGGAACACGTCCAGGAAGTGTGACGAGTATTTTTCAGTATTTTTGAGATTCTTACATAGAATAATAAATAAATTAACTGAAACTAAACAAATACATAGCCAAAGTTTATTTTTAAGACTGCTGCCTTATTAAAATCGGCCTATCATGAATATTTTTTTTATGATTTTTGATGTTGTTGCACAGATGGATGTTCAGATTAAAGATAACTGAAGTCCTTATCTCAGGCACACAGCTTTGGCTTGCACTGTGTGTTTATGAGGGGCAGCCAATGAGAATAAAAATGGCCTAAAGGAGGAGAAGCTGAAATAACTCGTTTCAGACATGGAACAAAAAGGGGGGGAGGGTGCACCAAGACTCAGTACATGATAAACAAGAACCACTGAACCACATCCCCTCTGGTTGAAATACCCAAAGGCAATACACATAATTTGACAAATGACAGCAATATGTTGGTGTTCAGGAAGTCCACACCCGACAGCTGTACCTGGATGTCTCTGTACGTAAGCAGCAAATTGATGACGACATCAACTGAAAGGCACTCCACGTTGTCCAGCCGCTGCTGGATTCGGCTCAGCTCTGCAGCCAGCTCCAAGCCAGTGTAAAGCTCCCGGGCTTTACGGATCTCATTCAGAATCGTCTCACGGAAATACTGGCTGGAAGACACGAAAACAAACAAACATGCATTTATACACGAAAGAGAAGATTGGCTTGCATGTATATGATTGACAAATAGCAATACAAAAATTAAGCAAAAAAATAAATATTTTACGGAGTTTAGGATCTGCTCCTTCAATTCTAACACAATTGGACTTACTTCTTTCCCTGCATTCTCACAGTGTTTTGCATAATTTCAGATCATTCCCCAGTGAGACACGAGCTATTTTCATCTCGTATAAGTCATAAATTATTCACTGACAGATGAAGGGACCAATAAACCTGATAACTTCAGATATTAGTTTGATGGATTTAAAAGCAGAGCAGACATCACAATTAAGACCGTTAATTAGCTTAAAGCAGAATTACTTCCAGAAACCATATTCTTAAGCTCTTAGTTGCTCTTGAAAAAACACAAAGGGATGAACAAAAGAAATCAAATTTCGTGATGCGGTTCAGGTACTTAGCAAAAGCCTGTCTGTAGGATCTTTCAGATTTTCACATTTAAAACCGTAAAACTGAAAACCTTCAGAAATTCTGTGATTGTGGACCATCTAAATTCAATTAATTAATATTTTCCAGTTGCAAATTGTGTCTTTTTCAGTGCTGAATTTCTTTGGCTGTTTAATCAGCAGTTTGCAAAGGATAACCTTGTCTCATTTTGATTGTGGAAAGAACATGTGTACTGGCATTAAAACTCAAAAGACTGATGCAGATTATTGTCACTCCCCAGCCTCTTGTATGCTGAACGTGGTGTACTCTAGCTAAAAATGATAATATTAAGACCTAAATGCCAAATAATGACACAGTCTACACTCTCTATTCACATAATTAAGCTTTATGCACAATTTTGAAAAGACCCATGTAGTGATGATGATTTGCTGCCATAACCCTGAGCCAATCCTGGGGGTCAACCCTGTTTGCAGGGAGTGATTAAAGCCTAAATAATAACCCAATAGAAGCTCTGTTATTAAATAGTAAATGTGTTTAATGTGAATAGGCCGGCTAATATTTTCCTGTTTAGGTTGTTTTTCATAAAATATGAATAACAAATCATGTATTCGCATATTATGATCTGCTGCAGATGATCAGTTTGGTGTATCCTTGCTGGAAGGAGCAATTTTAAAGACATTAATACATATATTTGCTTCATGTGAGACGGCTCTTGTAATTCAGTAAGCTTATCTGTCTTCTTGAGACTTCAAAACATGGTCTCGACTTCAATATACACCCAAAACAATATAGTGCAAACATTGAATTACTGTAGGATCTTCGTACCTTCCTTTATGCCTGTCTCCAGGAGACACAGCCTTCATCAATCTACATGATTTTCTTTTCTGCCTGTAAAACTGAGTCACTATTCCTGGAGATGGACTAGAAATGACTGGCTGCTGTATCGCCTATTGGCAAGAAGGCCTAAAATATTACCCCAGCAACTGAGCCAAACAAAAGGGTTTTTTTCTTCTTCTCTGGTTTCAAAATGTAAATTACCACGTAAGTAAGGCTGAAGTATCCACGCACAAAAATAATTAGAACAAGTAAAAATAGGATGAGTGGGATAATAAAATAAATGCCTGGTGTGCTGAAAAACTTCTAACAGTGCTGATCAAATGTAAACATAATGTTAAAATGCTAAAAATGCTAATGTGAACTTTCACCTTAATTTGAATACAGTATAATGTAATTTATACAATGAAGCAATCATTTGGGCATTGTTTACCATTATAAAAACATATCACAGAGTCATATTGTGGGCATTTCCCATGCACATTATGACTCTGTGATAAGCAACAGTGATCTTACAGTGGTTTCAGAGGAGCATCTTGTCAGGAGCTTTAAATATATTTTCTTTCTCTTTTGCTTCCTTTTTCTCAAACCCATTGCTGTACTGTCAGTATGTCCTTCATTAGTAACACTAGACAACCTAAATATAAAGCTCTTAATATGTTCACTAACACTGTTTGTCTCTGCAAAGCCAAAATGCATTAAGGTTAAAATCTCTTCTGTTTTACCTTGGACAGTTTACACCAGCGGTCCCCAACCTTTTTTGCGCCACGGACCGGTTTATGCCCGACAATATTTTCACGGACCGGCAATGAGGTGTCGCGGATGAATACAACAAAATAAAACTAGTGCCGGTACCGAAAAAAAGAAGATTTATTCATAACACACGTGAAAAGACCCAGGAAAACCGAGTTAAAGATAAAAACGATAACAAAATAACGTTGAAAACCGATAAAAACCCTGAAAACCATACATTTCACACCTGAGGCTTAACTCTCGCGGCCCGGTACCAAACGACTCACGGACCGGTACCGGTCCGAGGCCCGGGGGTTGGGGACCGCTGGTTTACACAACAGAAATTCTGAATTTTTATAAAGACAAAATAGGAAATTGTTACAGGAAGCAGAGCAACTACAGAAATAGTTAAAGCTAAAGCAGAAACTATATTTACTGTATTGAATTTAGCCTAGCTGAAAAACTGTGCACACTCTGATGAAACATGATAGTGGGCACAGTCCTAACAGCTAACTTCAGATTGTTAATCCACACAGTGTGCTGTTAATGTCACTTCTAGAAAAGCTCTTGTTGTTAATCTTAGATTAAACTACTGTCCCATTTGCAAACGATAGATTAATTTCTGTATACTGTAACAACAGACAAATTACTCTATAAGAATTCTGTGTAAAATCTGCCACAATATCTGCCAAATTGTGTAAATAAGCAGGCCGTTAGTACTGACACTGCAATTTCACCTGCATATTCCTCTAAAAATTGTTTTAATGATGTAATTATTGTTTATACTGCATAAATGTGGTGTAGTTGAGAGACCTGAAAGAGACATCAAGAATCTTTTCATGAAGAACCGACGGTGCCAAATATGTAAATTAATACAGTATATGTTACCCATTTCAGCATAATAAAATCTGTATAAATGCCTAGTGGCGTGATACGAAGCGAGGGAATATATGTCTTCAAAGTTTTGACCAGTGCATGTAAAAAGGTCATAACAAGAAACTGGCTAAAATGTAATCCTTCAAGGACAGCTCAGCGGCTGGACATGTAGCAGAAGAAATATATTCCATGGAAAACAGACTCATTCCTTAAGGGTTAAAAGCAAGCATGCATAGAAAACTATGGACCAAAGGGTCTGTTCAAAAGTCAAAACATGTGTCAAATCTCTGTAAAAGTACTGATACTATTTTATGTCATGTTATATTTTTGGATACTTTTGTTGTATGTTCCCTTCTCAAAGGAAAAATTAAGAAAAAAATTCTGTGCAGATAAGAAGTGTTATAGTTAGGGGATGTCACACTTCATGTGTGGACTGTGTTTCCTGAATGCATTGATGAGCATCTACCATGGCTGGTGCAACCTTTCTGGAACAAGAGTTTGATCTTTGCGTTGCTCGTTTTTACGGCTCATAAATAATGAAAAAAAATTACAGGTTATTGCAGGTCCCCCTATCACACCACCGCTGCACCACAGTCATGCACTGACACACAAAACCCCCCAACAACATTTTAAAATGACAGGCAGTCGATTTTGCAAACTCAGGTGCAAACAAGCGTGCAACAGCTGACTTGTTTGCACCACCAAAGAAGTAGCAAACTTGTCCCAGTCGGCATCAGTGCAGTACTTTCAGAAGCTGCATTTTTAGGTCATAAGCAGTGTCTTAACTAGGCCTAACATGTTAGCTATCACAGTATTTCTGCGTTTGCTGTGCAGGAAAATCTAGCTTCTATCATTAGTCCTTTGTAGAGCATTACTGACCTCATAACCTGAGTGTTTCTATTGTTTAGCATCCCCGCTTGTACGCTATTATTGTTGAAATTTCTGGATCGCCTCAATAGGAGGTTTAATTTCACTTAATACAGTTTATATTTCTATTACAGCTGTCTATAAATAAGCAAAATATACTTACTGGGAGTTGGCTTGTGACACTTTGAGGAGCTGGATGAAGCGGTCCAGCAGAGGCATGCAGATGGGACCCAGCAGCATCTCGAAGCTGGGCTGCATCAGCTCGGTCAGGCCCTTCATCAGGCTGCCCTCACAGCAGTACACCTTATTCTGAGGTGTCACCATGTACGGGATGAAGGTGTAGTTAGCTGAGCATGTCTGTTAAGAGAGGAAACAAAGTTCTGGATATCAGACATCAGCACATTTAAACATCTGTGAAATTTCTTTTTGTATGCAATTGTAACATTTGCCCAAAATATGTGTGTATTGTTTTTTTTTTTAATCATAAACCATACTCAGTAGTCTTTTAAATGATATCTATAATTTACTTTTCACCAATTTAAAAGACTGATGTGAGCACTCAAGGCAAAGTTTCTGCAAACAAACATCTATTTCGATAAGTTAGGCTTAGTAGCTTTATGAAAATATATGAAACTATAAATCAGTCCATTTTCTTCTGCTTATCCAATTCAGGGTCACGGGAATGGAGGAGGCTTAAGCTTATCCCAGATGCCATGGAGAGGGAGGTAGGGGTAGACCCTGGATTCAACCCAAAACCTACTTGCTGTGAGGCAACAGTGCTAACCACTGTGCCACTGTGCTGCCATTATATGAAACTATATGTATGGAACTATATTTGTAACATTTACAGACTATAATGTTAAAGTTATACTAAAATATGAGTAGATACAGCATCAGATTATCATGTTTATTGTGACATCTTTGCATAAACTGTATCAATAAAACCATCTTCAACTTTGTTCTTTTTATCCGTTTTGTTACATTTATGCAAAATAGGAGCTGGGTGCTAAAGTCTGAAACCTTAGCTTTACAAAAGTGTACAAAAAAAGATAGTAAACCTCATTTACTATCTATCAGACTTTATAGCTTCATTCAAAAACTAACATATCAAAATTGTTCATTAAACACAACTTCCAGCTGATTTCAGTGACCTGTGCAATGAAACATTACATTGTATAGGGAGGAAGCAGATTGCCTGGGGGAAGTCTGCAGTAATTTCCCCTATTTGAAATGGTTTCGGGTAATTACATGAACCTTCATCTCTGATCTTCCTATTCACACAATAGTGTTTATGTAGCGTTGTCTTCAGTGAACTAGTCTAAACAGGCAGGAGCAGGGAGGTGAGATATGCAACAGCTTCATTAGGAGGTGCTGTCTTATAACCACAAACACTTACAGCACCTTATTTTCAAATGTCACTCGCTCAAGCAGCCTATCACACAAGAAAAATCAAGCAGCAGCAGCTGAAGTCTCCCTGCTCACCTGCTGCAAAGCTCTACCCTGTTCTTTGCTCCAGCTGTGCCATTATGGAGTAATTGTGTCTGTTTCAGGTTTGGCCGCACTAGTAGCATTAAAAGCCTTTTTTTTTTATTCACTTAGCTTTAATACTCGACAGCCGTTATTGTGTATCTGTATTTGCTTTTTTAACTTGACATTATTTGCACCACATTCTTGATGCTTCTGTCGCGGCGGCCCACCACTGCTGAATAAACAAAGAGGAAACACATGCGTGTGGTGTCTACAGACAGAGGAGAGAGAAAGAGCGAGAAAGAGGCAGGAAATCCACAATTAATATCCTCAAGAAACAGCACAAGTCCTGTCAAGAAGAGCTATTCTCAGAGTGTGAGATATGTGGTGAAACAACACGAGCATCTGAAGGCGGTTGGGCTGCAATCCAGCTGCATCCTGATGACTTTAATATTCTATCATGCTTTCGGTTTTTCAGCAACCTCGAAAATACACTGCTGCTGCTGCTTTCAGTGCCAAAAAAAAAAAAAGGAAGTAAGAGGAACATGTGGCATTGAAGCAATGAAAGCCAACCGAAGATAACTACTTCCTCCTGTGCAACTGTGGTTCATGACATCACCAGTAACTGCAGCGGCAGTGTGTGCCTTTCAAAACAAAAAAAAGACTGTGACCCCTATTTCTTTTAGGTGTAACCAGACAGGTTGCAAAATGCTGATGCTATATTTAGCTTCTTTGTGCGATTCATGCTGTCATGGGGCTCACATGACAGATTTGTTTTCACACGCTGATGCATATTTCAGAGCGGCAGCAGCTGCGGGTTATTTGAAGCTAACCTCCAGTAGTCCTTTACCGGTAGCAGGTTTCCGAGCTGATACACATGTGACAACTCTGGCTGATGAATCCAAAGAATGAGCCAGGTATTTACCGCGTGAGTCATCTGTTTAGTCAGTCCTGCCAAAGATCCATCTGCTCATCTTCACTTTCAGCATCAATGTTCTCGAGCAGCCTACTCACTCACCTACATAGAGCCTGTTTACACTCCTTTAAAATGTGTTTTGGACAAGTGGACAGCACTAAACACAACCTGCATTGCTCCTGAGGTGTTGTGGGGCACATTTGGCTCTGTATGCTTTGTAATGTAAATGGTATTTTGTCCTGAACTATTCCTAAGCAGGAAAAAAGATAACAACATGTCATCAAAACACAATATGGTGTCCATTCTTGCCTGCAGCTCATGAAGCAATTTGCTAAAAAATATGGAGGCTGGCTGGGAACAGACGTAGCTTTTAACCTTTGTTGTAAATGATAATCAATAACTGGATATGAATATAGGAGAATATCTTGGAGACACATGTGTAAACGACCAGTCAACAGTCTCCACGGATGTTGTTTTGTGGGTTAAAACCAGCCATCTGGTCAGTCTAATGGCCTGTATATAGTCTAGTCAAATCCCACGGCAATTTGAACCAAGTACTACCCAATTTAACCAACAATCAATGCGCTTTCAGTCTGAATATTCTCTTAATGTTAAGCAGACATTAAAAGTAAGAATTGTTTCAAAAATTCAAATCGATGTCTTTAAAAATTATATTGATATTTAATTTAGATGGGAAATGGTTGCAATGATGTAAACATTTATTTGTGCGAGCTTCCAGAAAGTTGAAACCACTGTTCCCAGACGCTGGCAGGTCACTGTGGTGCTGTGGTTAGCACTGCTGCCTCATAAGAAGAAGTTTCTGGATCAAATTTGCAGGTCGTTTGCAAGCTTTCAACGACCTGACAGAACGTCTTTTCGCCTTTCACTTTTCAACCGAATCTCGATGATGCTAAGATATCTGGCGTAGTTGTAAATGGGCTGTCCCACTCTGATCCAGTAGCCAGAGATACAATTAAAAACTGAGTCGAAACAGGGTGATAGATACACACAGACGCCTATGCTCCTATGGGCAGCAAATGCAGATATAAATCAGTGGGAAAAGTAAATGAAAGTGTACTGACACAGAGGGACATTTGTGTATGTAATTACAGTAATTGAACATACACAAAGAGGCTAATTACCTGGATTTCAGTTATAATGGTAGTGAGTTAAATACACTGTTACAGACAAGTAGGAGCACATGCTTTTCAATGATGAGAATAATCAGACATATCTGCAGCTGCAGAGTGTATTTTAAAGCAGTCACAAAAAAACAGAAATGTATTTGGAGCACTACAGAGGGAAGATCAACCTTCTGCTTCCTAAACTATAACAATATATGCAATCAGCACCTTAAACCAAAGATCTTCTTGGGTTTAGGGAACTTTGAACTGCTTCTGCTAACTCCAGTTGACTGTTACTGTTACAATGCTTCCACTCGCTCTCACCACTGTATTGTTTTTCGGCTTAACAAGCAGCTGTTTCCAGTCAAAGTTCTTTTTACACTGTACACAACATCAGATAACTACTAGGTTAAAGAGTAGCAGATAAACAAAGGGGTGAATACAGCAGGTAAAAACCGTGATACTTCCCTCGGGCAACTGAGAAGAGCAAAAACAGAGGGGCTACTGGTGTTTCATCAGATAGCTTCTAAGACTTTAAGTAAATGATAATGGTGCTCTATAATAATGGGCAGCTCGGTGACACAGTGCACTGTTGTCTCACAGCAAGAAGGTTCCTGGTTTGAACCCTAGATTTCTGTGTGGAGTTTGCATGTTCTCTCTGTGTGTGGGGGGTTCTCGCTAGGTACTCTGGCTTTCTATCGCCGTCCAAAGACATGCTTTGGACTTAATCCTAAATTGCTTGTATGTGTGAATCAGAGTGTGAATGGCTGTTTGTCTCTCAGTATCAGCCCTGCAATACACTGGTGAGCTGTCCACCCCTGACAGCCAGATTAGGCTCCAGGCCATGTGACCCTAAACTGGTTTGGAGGAAGAAAATAGATCTTTGAATTCTTTCAAAAACTAATTAAATCAAGCAAAAATCTGATGCTGCGATAGCCGTAGCTAACAAGTTCATAATTGTCATACAAAAGAATCAGGAAGGTACAGCACATGGAACCTCACTCAGTTCGTTTGTGAGCCTTCAGTTTCACTAGATTAACAAACAGCTTATTATTAGCAACATGTTGAATAAACCCTGTTCGTCAGATAAACAAAAATGGATAAACACGTTGAAAGGAACAGTTTGTTATGTTTCGCATGCAGCCCTGGTTGTTTAAATACTTGCGTCTGAATCATTAGTTCACTGCAGTTCCAAGGTGGCAATGCTGAGTGTTTGCTTAGATCACTATATTCCTTATATCATAGAAAAAAATGCCATGAGGACATGTTAACAAAGTCTTGGCTGAAAGTTTGGAACTTTTTGGGAATGAAAGAGAATAAGGAAGATATAAAATTGCTATTAATTATGGCGTTTGCAGGGGAAAAAACATCTGTAATAACATTAAATTGAAGGGAAAGAATGATCAAAAAGTCCAGTATTGCAATTTAAATGCACTTTTACCTGCACAGATGGCTAGTTAAGAGCCTGTGCACTGGTGCAGAGTGCATTTAAGTGCATTAATACAAGCAGGAAAGAGAAAGAACAAAGACAGTAAGTGCACATAAGGGAGATCAGTAAGCTCACACTCTCATACTGTGAGTGATAATCAGCTCTCCTCTTGGTACGAGTCAGTGTCAGAGAACAGCACATTTCATGTAGCTCTCCTTTCACTGTGAAAGCCACTTAGGAGAGCCTTTTATCTGACTGCTGAACATGGACTGCAGACCGCATCTGTGTTATTGACACAATTAGCGCGCAATTTAGAAATGTAAGTCAATCAGAATCAGTTCATCATTTTTAAGATGACAAACATTGTTTACCTTTGGTCTCTGAAATAAGAGATTTTGCAGCTTATCTCTGTTTTGCATCACTGGAAACTGAATTCAGTTTTAGACTCACAAGGAATGGGAAAGAAGACAGGACACTCCTCCTATTTTTTGTCAGTAACATTTCATTAACTTCCAAAAACCCAAATAATAATAAAAAAAAAAGTATAATTAGGCAAAACTTCTTCTTGGCAGATGTAGCAACATATTCAGGAAACTGTGCTGCGAAAGCACATTCAGTGGTAGATAAGACAAGAAAAGTTGTACATATTAATACACTGTAACAAGGCTCCTGGGTCTGCAGAGAAACTTCAGAAACAAAAACAACACTCTGTGGATGTCTGCTAAAAATCTAGGCTTTACTTAAAACATATGGTACAGTGGGTGAATCTATATTGATCTACTGATTTTAGGAACTACAGTATGATATGCAAAGGACAGGATTTCCTTAGCTTTAAGGCAGCACCTTATTTGAATACTGCACTTTTTGCAAGTCAAATTCTCAAAATGCTTGTGCCTTTTTATGCAGATTGTGGCAGTGCAGTCACTGTAACTCTCAAAGCAGCTGTTGTCTGAGACGTACATCTTGAAAGTGGAAGGGAAGATGTTTTCATTTTACATGAAACCAAATATTTATCACAGCTTCGAAACAAAAGTGGGCTGTGCAAGAGAAAGCCTTTACAATAGCGAAAAGAGAGACATAAGGCAACAGGACACTGTGCTCCCTGCGCGCTGTAAAAAGCATATTCTTTGCACTACATAATGTGTGTGATGTGTGAGCAATGAGTGAGTAATGTGTGAAAGGCAACGGGAAAGAAAGAAATGCCTCGTGTACTTACAGTGTTCTTCTGGCAAATTATCTCCTGAAAGAAGAAAAGAGAGAAATCCATTTAGAAATTCATCATGAGCATTTTCTCCGAGAGGCAATTTACGTTAGATACGACGTTACTGAATGACACTTCAATTCAGTACACCATACCTGAGCTACAAACACTATGTGAGGACGACTTGTATTTGTGGATATTTGTTGATTTCCCAACAGCTGATTAATATTTCTAGTAAAAAGCCATAATGCAGTGCCGAGCAAACTGCATATTTAGGTCGGATTTGTCTACAGAAAGCAAATGCATTCAACATTTTTGCTGCACCTTTTTTACAGCTTGAAGCAGCTTTATGTGTGCATGTTTAGTTTTTTAAGTTGTCCATTGTATAAGAAATTAAAAGCCTCTCTGCATATATCAAGCATGGTTCAAGTTACCAGCTATAATGTCTTATCACATATTATCAAAAGTGAGCCGTGGACTTTGTTTTACAGATTGCAACAATATCTCTGCCTTTATAAGTTAAAAGTGCATTTTTACTCAGTGACTAGCTTCACTTCCCATGTAAACAAAGCGATGTCTGAAACCGACTTTCAGCGCAAAATCCGAGGGTCTGTGGTGTCTCCACAGTTTCCTATTTGTATTTGTCTCTCCAGCAGCCTTCAACAATAGCCTTTTAACAGATTTATTCACACACACACACACACGCACACACACACACACATTACATAATCTTTAAACCAGATGCACAAAAGACTTGAGGAACAAATCGCTCTGATCACTCTGGGCAAAATAATGAATGGGCAGAGATATTAAAAAGAAGAAGCACACATCAAATGTCCCGGAGCATTAATGATATCTGCCTGTTTCTGGGCAAATTAACAGAAAAATATGTGTGTGCAAAACAACAATATTGTATTAAACTGTCACGTAAGAACTGCGATGGCCTTTAGGATGACTTTAGATGCCTAAAAAACTGTTTCTAGTTGGGAAACAATTACTTGTTTGTACATGGAGAAGTATGTGGCAGTGAAAGGAAGCATAATCGACAAGTGTACAGTGAGACTTAGTACACGTAGATGTTTTTTTAGGATTTTTTTTTTCATGATCGCCATTGTTTAAAGAAAATTTTGAATATAAAAAAGCTGCTTTTAAAACAATTTGGTGGCCTGATAGAGATCTGAGAAAACTGCCTAAGTGAATTCTTTCAAAGCATGGTGAGAACAAGTTAACCCACAGCCAGCGAGACGGGTGGGCACCATGGCAGACCACAGGACAAAAAACCCCCTCCCAGAAACCACCAGGAGCAGGAAAGAACGTCATTTGAAACAATTTTCTTGCCATAAAAGCAGACATAATACAGCTGCCAATGTCAGCTTTTTATATTGTGTTTATTTTAGGACACGCCTCCCCTGACTGTGCAGGCTGTGCATTATGGGTCGACTCTACAGTTTGTTTTCTGGCTCATGACCCTTGTCACCACAATACTCCTCCCACTAGACTAACTAAAAGAAAAGCTTCAGTGTTCTTCTGCTACAAGTTGCCTACAGCAGGCGATTTTAAAATGTGTTCTGCGTGGGCCTCAGACGGTGTGAACTATGCCTTTGTCTGCAGTACAGAAACTACAAGACTCACACCATTGTTACATGCTGAAGTAGTCTGACATTTATGGTAAATAAACACAGCTTTGGTCCATGCATATTGCTAGTAGGGATTGAGTATGCACTTTATTGTTACCTGCAAGCACTTTCCAGTGTAAAACTTCCAGTGTATTTAATCATCTAAATTGTTGCTAAGGAATTTGCTGTTGCTTTGTGGCGCTCAAAAAATATTAAAAAATAAATCTCTAAATCTCAGCAGCAATGTGGCTTTCTAAAAATCATAAACAAGACCACTAAAAAAAACATTTTGTGAGTAATTTTAATCAACACTTGGTTCCATTACTTCAAGTTTATAACAAGAAGCAGTTCAAGAGTGCAAACCTCCTGCAGGCCAGCTCGTTCTCTGGGCATTTTGTATGGAAATTGCACAGTATATTGTATGCATTCATTTTTTTTTCATTTCTTTGTTCTTTTTAAATGGACTTTAAGCAGTATGAACTTTTTGCACGATGACCAGAATAATACACATCTACATCTTCAGCAATTTGTGATGTGTGTAAAAGCGTGTATTGTGTCCACAACACCCACCACACTTGTAAGTATCATAGTTTCCAAAGTTATAAGCTCTAATTTTAGACCAATAAATCATTAAGTTGACCTTGAAGACCTTGGTGGATGTAAGCCAAATTTTAATGGATTGTTAATGTGACCCCTCTCTACACCCCTACAAAGTTTTAATAGAATTAATTCCAAACTTTTTGAGCACGCTCACAAGCATGCACGCACACAAATGCTACTGAAAACATAACCTCCTTGTTGGAGGTAATTAGCAGCAGAGCTAACTGTAGGGACAACATTAGTGTTTACAGCCTATTAACGGTCACTGGCATGAGCGCCATGTCTTGGTTGGACCCATGCTTCATTCTGCAGGATGGTTGGGCACCTTGTGTTGTCCCTGTCTTTCTCACTACAGATACTTTTCTGCATTAACAATGTCAATGTCAAATATGTAATCTATTTAAAAATAAATAAAAAATGCAAGGTTTTCATTATAAAATTGGAAAAGTTATCCAAAATTTTCTACCTCTGAATAAAATCCTATACTCAGACTAACATGGTGTTTGAGGGCACGACCTCATTTCTCAAAACATCCGAACGAGAAGGCCGCTAACTGGATCTTTGGAAGCATTGTTGAAATTGATCTTTAGGCTGTAAAAATTTTAGATTTTCAGCTGTGATGCTGCCTGTGCTGAGAGTATTTTTTAACAAAGAAGCCTGAGCTGCTCTAAAAGAACAAATATATCAGCATATATCTAGCATATATTGGCTTCTGTTCCTGATGGCGGCTTACCTGCAGAGACTGGAGAGCATCAGAGTTAGTGTCGCAGTACAAGATGATGTTGTTGGCCATGCTGAAGCTTTCTCTCACTCCCAGGTGGTAGAAGAGCGAAGGCTGGCGGAAGGCATCTGTCATCTCCACCACAGCTATGTCTGATGATAAAAGACAGGTGTACGTGTTATAGTGTGGCTCAGGAGCGAAGCACAACACTCACGACTAGCTTTCTTTGGGTTCTGCAAGTGCAAGTGAATACATACCATTCTTAGAATATCATAAGCTCTAATAATGCAGTTGCATAGTACAGGCAGAAATACCTTTTACACCCATTTCCCAACCAAGGATGTTAATTCACTGCTGTAACAGCCTCCCCTCTTCTGTTTTTGACCACACTTTGGAATCTGGCTACAAGGATGTGGTGCCATCCATCCATTCCTTTACCTTTTTGGAAAAGCCTTTACCCCCAACCTCTTTTTTGTTTTCTTTGTGAAACAGATTTTAACATTTTTGTTTATTAGAATCTCACAACCAGTTTGGTAGCCTAATGTTACAATTTCAACTCAAAAATCAACCCATTGAAAACTGATTGTCTGATAATTGATTAAAGCCATTCAACCCATAAGTACTAAATTCCCTTATCTGAATAAATCTCATTAAAATGTTATTTGCCTACAACTAAACTGCCCATATGGGATCTTTAACATCAACTTTGTCTGCTGTTGCTCTTTATTGCTCTGGGAGAGACATGGATACAACTCAGTGGTTATTAGTGATCGGCACAGCTGTTATTCATGCTGTTATCAGCTACCGATTTGCATGTCAGTGTTAAGTTATCTGCGAGCTGAAAACATTTTTTTTCCGTGAGATGAAGGTAGTGTTACTCCTTTTTTGTCCAGTACACTCAATAATCAATAATGCCCCAGCTGCAGTAGGACTCAGCTATACTATCTGGGTCAACAGGTCAAGCAAATATTTCCACTCAAGCAAGCAGGTCATCTAGTGATGAGTTCCTAAGGTTGATGTCCTGTGCAACAGGCTGTGCTGTTATGCAACTGTCAGCATTGGACTTTCACCAAAGCCCTCACTCACTGTTCGGCCCCTGCAGTGAACAAATCTTTGTATGACGCTGTCAGTTATGGTGGGCATGCAACATTAAACACACTCATCAGGATTTGGAATGAACATGATGGTGTTTTGCAGACCCACACACGAGGCAGGGCGGTACTACAACGTTGTTTCCAAGGTCGCCCTGAGCAACTGATAGCAACAAAAGCAAATGAGCCCGATGGCTACGTTCCAGTTATGACAGAAGAGCTCAGAGCTACGGAGATAAAGCTGCACCCTGGTTTTTCATCAGCTCCAACTCTCCAACTCTTTTGTGTCAACGAAAACATTACACGGAGCTGAAGAGCAGATATTGTGCGACTCTGATGATCAAATCTTTTACCTCTAATGGGTCTGTTCAAAAGCTGGGATAGTCTCCCCCCTCCACCATCACGACCCTGAATTCGATTTTCAAACTGGTGCTCGAGCTAATGGACCGCTACTGGAGGAAATCACAAAGACATTCAGTCACTCAGCTCAAGATGCTGTCAGATTATGGGTGGCTCAGTTGTGGAAGAGGAAGCATGACAAGTGGATGACACATCAAAGATTAGGGTTATTATTAATGCTTCCACTGGTTTTTGAAAGATACCAGTTAGTCAAGTTACCATGTAACTGTAGAGATGACTGCTCTCCTTTTAAGTCTACAGTTTAGGAATAGACTACAATCTGAAATTATATCACAGAAATGATGACTTGGCCTTGACCTTTTCTTTTTTGGTGCTGGTATAGCCAGCCGACACCCATACTGCGACTTCCTGTTCTGTCTGACAGTCATCGTTTACAAATCATCGCCTGATGGATTTTCAGCAAATCCAATCCTTATTTTAGACATGCAACTAAAGCCTGCTTTAAAAAAGGATTGGTTAATACAGCTCACACTATGAGTGGTCTACAAGTAGAAACCAGAAAGTTTCAAATACCAAAAGTCTTTCCACCAGAATCTGTTGATATGTGTTGATGTGCAGAAAACTGTGATTCAAAGCATTTTATTTTTGCCACCAACAAAGATTTTAATATTTTTTAATGATCTCATCAGATGTTTTATCACAAAAACTCATATAATCATATTATGCTCGAGCTACAAAAAGCCAGTGAACATAGAAGAGAGCTTAGCAGACAAACAGGCAAAAAGAGAGTGAAAACTTAGATTAGTCAGGTGATCAGAAACAAGGCTCCGAATGAAAGCTAGTGTTGCTAATGTGAAGAGAAGTGGCAACTTTTAAGATGATGTAACACCTATAACCGGCAGCTAACTAAGCTCTTATCGCAGCTTCTTGCATTGACATTTTTAAATGTAACACGATTTCTCTTTAAGCTTTATTTTCACCAGGAAGTAAAACTCCTGAGATACAGCGATAGTGTCCCGGGCCAAGAAGGGCAGCATAAATCCATCATGTTTTCTGAATGGCACAAGAAAATGGAGCTTGTTAAGCTGAAGGAGCTCTACAAATGCATCGCGTGCAATCAAAGCCACTGACACAACCCAATCTATCAAAGCAAATTACTCAAAGCAAGCAAGCGAATGCTCATAATTTGAATGTGCAGTTAAACATCAAGCAGCCAACATGACACTTGGGAGAGAAGCCTATCAGAGATTGGCCGATTGCAGCACTGAAGGGGTTTCATCAGGGCCATGCAGCTCCTCGCACTCATCATCAGAACATGCAAATTCAACCAGGAAGCAGGTACTTGTTGGCCTCAGAGGTTCTCATCATTAAACCCTTCGTTCACACCAGGAAAAAAAAAGCCTCATATTTTCATCCCATCAGAGTAGGCGTAGGACAGCATTTTAAGCTCTGTGGCTTCTGTGCAGTGATGTGGAATTTCAAGAGGGTTTTGTTCTCTGGATGAGCAGCGTCTTCACATTGGGATGCTGCTCGCTGATTAAACGAAACTCATGTTTCGCTTTCTAACTTTCGAGGCAGACGGGGAAGGTACACTTTAATCCTCGCTAAGATTAACAGCCAGTTGTTAGTTTCGCATCCCTGATGCACTCATAGGCACTGTGACTATCACACATAGCATTCAGAACATTCAGACGTAATTAAATATTGGTCTATTGGATTTACTCATTGTTAGCAAGACAAATAGGTTGCTCACCACGCCTGATTTTTACACAATCCTAAACAATCCTGGGCATATACATGATAAACGGCTGTTTAGATTCTTCTCCTCCTCTCGACTATGCATACAAGGTGCCGCTGAGTGTCAACATCCAGACGGCACAGGTTGTCTGCTGAATAAAACATAAGCTTGTCTTGTTTTTCCACCTGCAGCAGGCTCCCATCAATATTACATTTGAACGAGATTTTAATGCAAACAGGTCATAAAAATGCAACAGTAGAATATAACTCACAAAAATATGAAGCAGCAGTGACTTGGGTGGGATAATTTTGCTTTGCGCTGCTTGGAAAAAAAAAAGTTTGCTGTTTGCTACACAGAAGGGCTAAAAAGTGATGAATAACAGCATATGGTGTTCGCATCTGATGGAAAAAAACAGGCTAAAGTGAGTCTTGTTGTGCCCACAGAGTCAGGAAGAGCAATCAGTTCTCGTAAATGTTTTGTATTTATAACACTTGACTAGGAGCATACGATGTTGTCAGTGCTTATTTCAGTCTAGTCTAATAATAAAGAACGCACTCTAGGTTTTACTTAGAAGCTGCTTATAATGGCACTTACAAACTACCCTTTCATACTTCAATTCCTCTGATTTTAAATTCCACAAATGAAAGCAACTGTTTGTTTGTGTCCTGCTTGAGCGGTTAAATCTGTCTACTCATGCAAACATTATTTTTTGTGTTCAGTTGGTAACCGATTCAATACTAATAACGTGCAACATCGCAGCAGGGATGTGTTCAGGAGTATTCTTGGGCTAAATTCTGATCTGGGGTGAACCCAGTGGGTGGTAACAGTCACCACAGGCACACCACACAATCGCTGACTATCCTGTAAATGGCTGGCGCATTGATCACTGCTTGCTCACTGTTATGTCAACGCAGCGCCATAACCATTTATATTGGAACTTGAGGTCTACCTCACTCTCTGCTGTCTTCTTCAACACAGTAGGTGTCATTTCTCAGACCCCAAAACAAAAAACTTCACTGGATTGAAGAAGAATAGAAGAAGGTAAAAGATAAAACAAAGAGATCGCAGAGGTTTTCTTGGGGAACTCGCTTCTTTAAAAAAATTACAAAACTGTTAAAGCAATCTCCCTATGTGCCATCTGGTAATTCTTGCTCTGCAGCTTTGGTGCTTCACAGAGGTACTTCTTGAGATCTCCAGCCCTGCAGGCCATGCTGCATGTGACAGGTCATAAAACCTGGGAGGTCCACAACAAGCCAGAATAGCAAAGTAAAGCATGCAACAGCTGCAATATCCCATGTTTAAACTGCCTGTAAGCGTTAACTTTCCTTTCTTATCACAATATCTCTCTACATTTGTTGGTCTTACTGGAATGCATTTTAACAGCACAGCCACCTTTTTAAATCCTAATAATCTTCTGAACTTTGACAACAATTAAAAAAGCTTAATATAAGCAAAGTTTGTATGGCAAAAGGTCATTAGTCTTAAAGTCATGCCATGGCTTACATAAATAAAGCTTGACTGAAAAAAAAACCCTGACTATCTGATTGCATCTTATTCTGTATTGTAAAGCACTTTGTGAATTTTGTTCTTGAAAAGAGATAAATAGATAAATGATAAATAAAAAATAAACCCTCAGTCTGTTCACTATGGTAGAATCTTCTTGCTATGCTGGAAGACAGAATGTATATTTTTAATAGAAGTTGGGGCAGCAGGGTGGTGCAGTGGTTAGCATTGTTACATCACAGCAAGAAGATTCAAATCCACCAGCCAGCTGAAGCCTTTGCAAACACTCTCCCTGTGTTTGCATGGGTTCTCTCTGGATACTCTAACTTTCTCCCAGCCCAAGACAAATATTTGGGTCAGCTTAATTAGCAATTCTAAATTGGCCGTAGGTGTGAAAGTAAGAGTGATGGTTGTCTTTACCAGCCTTGTGGCAGACTGGCAACCTGTCTGGGGTGTATGCTGCCTCTCATCCTAACAGCTAGCACAGGTTCCCGCCCCTTCGGCGAAACTGAACTGGATAAGCAGAAGAAGATGGGTGGAAGGATGATAGAAATGAGCAACTCTTCCCTTTCATGAACAGCTAGCTTACTTCCTCTTTTCATTCTTGCTGGTTCCAAGGAAGGCTTTGTTTCATCACGTTCCTAGTACAGTTAATGATGCAATTACTAAGAAGTAATGAAGGCAACAATACTTTCAAGTAGCTTTTAAATTGCAATGTTAAAAGCATTTTGGCTAGTGTGGGACATTTTGTAATTGTGGATATTGTGGATATGTCATTACACAAGGAAACAGAACAATGGTAATCTGCCCTCACAGGAATCCATCGCTCAGAGTCACAGACCCATTGCAACAACAGTGCAGGGACTTATAATCCTTATAAATATTAAAAATATTAAAAACAAAAAAGTTCCACATTCCAATTCAAGCACATTGGAAATGTTTCAGCTTGCAGGTTCATAGTAGGCTTTTTAAACCACATTAAAGACAATGATTCCTAATTTCAAAAGGCACGAAAAATATGATAAACACAGCGACTGCATTTCTATAGCACAGGCTCTGAATGTTTGTGAAGCGTGCTCAGATGCCATGATTGCTTACCAATGCAACAGCAGAGTGAAATGCATGCCAATACAACAGCAGACCTGCCAACATAGTGTTGACAGAAGGCTTCGTGAAGCCTGCAGAGGAGTTACTTGAGACTCCTCGTCACCCTTTTCGCATACAGTGGCACCTTATCACCGCATCTGGTGTTTTACAGTCACCTGGTATCACCAGTAAACCGAAATCTGTCTACATCAGTGAGAGATAAGACATACAGGAAAAAATTTTAAAAAGAAATGAAGAGTAAAACATTCATACTGATGCCCTGATAATCCTGCTACACCTCCTACAGTTGGACCTGCCAGTGTGGACCAAAAGTAAATTGATTCCCTCGCCTACTGCTCAAAGCAGAGGAGGGAAAATAATTCAATACTCTGAACGTGCTCTCTCACAGTGTTTGGCTCTCAGCAGCACTCGGCCTGGCGCTGTAGGTTCATCGGGCCTCAGGTGAGCAGCTAGGAGTGGAGGGCTTCGAATTTACTGGAGATTGTTCTGGTGTCTATTGGCTTCTCTTTATGGATCCTTCCCAGCACTCTCCAGAGATCCTCCACCAGCTCCACATGCTCTTTCTGAAGAGGAGCTGGGGGATCAGCTCCATCTAAAATATTACGAACTAAAAAGCTCTGGAGCATTTTCAAGTGGATCTGGATCATTTCAGCAAAGCAGAGTCTCTTGTCTCTACTAGAGAGTGCATAATTGGACACAGAGAAATCTATTTTAATGAGAGCAGGTTGTGGAGAAAAATAAACAATTGCTACCAACAGCCTAAAATCATAAGCTATAAACAATACTGAGAGATTATGTTTCAGCTATGCTATACATCCCTACAGCTGTAAATTAAGGTGACCTGTTTTGCTCACTCCCAGCTACATAATTTTATTTTGGACTCTTACAGGAACAGATTTGCATGATTCCTCTAAGCTAACTTTCTTCTGATAGATTTGCCCCTTACAAACTTAAGGTGTGAACATCAGGTGGATAGGGCTGCTGTGCTCAAAGCCAAAACTCAATAAAGTGAGCTCTGTGTATAGATATATAGATTAAATAATTAATGATTTATCAAGGTGGCTACAGATACAACACGTAAAACTAAAACATTAAACAAGTACTGGTGACTTTCTAGAATGAAAAATGCTAAAAAAATACTAAAAACTAAATACTAAAAACTGTGATTGTACATTTCGAGTGCTGATTTACAACGACTAAAACACTTTTAAAATTTATATTAAAGCTGGATTGCAAAACCTGACTCTTTATTTGAGTTTAGAAGTGAAGATTTGAAAATCCACTTCTTAACGCAGTCAGCATCACGCTATATTCAGCTACACCTGCCCAGAAATTAAGGATCTCGTTAATAATCATTAAGGATATTGATCTATAAATCAAATTAAAGGTGAATAAATGTGAATATTGGTATCTATCTAATCCCAAGGATGCTGCATAAGTTTGTACTGGCACATTGGAAACTTTAGTAAGTTGCAGTGCAAGAGTGATTTCAGTTCACCACAACTGATCCATTACATTTTATGCAACCTACGTCATCTAGAGAAAGAGGAGGATACAGTGTTTGCATGTGTTGGTATGTGACCTTACTTTGACCTGATAACACTCCATATTTATGAAAATGCCGTTGACCTGTCATGATTGAAGCCATGCTATTACTGTAGCGGTTTGTTCCTCGGTCACTCACGGACCAACGGCAAGTTTGACTCTACCAAGAGAGATAGTAATAGCGCCGGCACAGTGAATAACGCTTCGTTACCATCTATTACATAACAGCTACACATAAGAAGTTGTAACCATAGAGACTGTGAGGGAAACTGCTTTGAGTGATGTTAGCGAACCGAAGCCATCAGTGTGTATAGTCGTTGAGTTTTTTTCCCCCCCTGTATGTCTAATGGAAAACGAGGTAAACAGATTTGTATTAGTGGAGCAAAGTGCAGCTGGAGTTTTACCCTGAAGCCCATCCCACACAGACGGACAGGCAGATGCTTGGAAATACCATCTCCATGCTGCTCTGGAAATACCCCCCCCCCTTGAAAAGGAACCTTCGAGAGCATAAAGTCCAAACAGTCTGCCAACTTTCCAGGAACAGCAGAGGATGCTTGTGGTGCTCTTGCATGCAGGGGCAGTGTGATGTTTACCTCTGGTGTTTCAAACGATGTTTAACTGTTTAGCTGTCAGGTTGCAGAGAGAAACAGGATTAAAAGCTTCAGACTTGTTTGTTTGGCGCCATACAAAATGTATTGCTCAATGAATTACTGCATTTAACCGTGTTCTCAGACCACATGTGTTTATACTGTACCCGTTCTGAGCTGCCACACCTAAACGCAGTATAAAAAAGGAACTTTTGTACTGTGTTTCTCTGTAAACTTTTATTTTGTTCTGTCTATTGCCTAAAGGCATAGTGTGTTTTAGATTTTTATCTTTTATGCTGAGCACATTGAGTTTACATGTAATGAAATGCGCTATATGAATATAACTGACGCTGACAGAGACAAAAAGCTCCAGAGGGATGTTGTGTGCTACAGATCAAATAAACAGGGGATCACAATGGCGTGTTATAAACTAAAATCTTGGCTTGAGTTGATGAAACAGATAAAAATGGTAACTTATTGAATTTTGTTTGAGTTTGATTAGGTTTTCTTGTTTTGGTGTCTTTTTGTTTTAAGTCAAATTTATTGTTTGTTTTTCCTGTTTTATGTTATTGTATTTCTTTTACTGATCTATGGTTTTGTAAAGCACTTTGGTCAACCTTGTTGCTTATGAATCTCATAAAATATAAAATTTATATTGACATTAAAAGAAACCTTTCATGATTTTCTTATTTTATGTATTATGCGCCCAGGATCTCCGTTTTCGTTTGAATACCTTACTATGGTTATGTCTCATACGTAACCATACTAAGGCAGCCAATCAGAAGACAGTTGGCCTAAAAGGAGGCTGGACTTACGGGAGATTGTGGACGCAAGGAATGACAAATGAACGGATTGTTAATGATGCAAAGCTGATCTATTTCTAAGAGCATAGCTTCAAATAAGTGAAATGGATCCATTCATTTCCAGCCATCCATGCTTTTTAGTTTTCCTGGATGAAGCACTAAAATAAAAAATAAATACAAATTAGCTGTGTTTATATGTGAAAATGAAGTTTTCTCACATGAACTCCACAAGTTGCTGAATCATGTAGTAATTTGTTTCGCATATACAACAGATAGCCCTCATTCTCACTATTGTAAGTAGTCTGTTGGGTGTGGGGGAGGGTTCAGAACACCCACTGAATTCATGGGATTACTTGCACTACACTCATATGGGTGTAATTAGACATTACACAGAGTTTGAAGAAGAAAGCTATTGACCAGCTCCTATCTGACTGTGCTGGTTAGTGGTCTTACACGCAACTTTGAAATCTCTCGATTACTCAGCAGAGTTGAAGTGCAGGCGTAAAAATCAGCTTTAAAAGTGATGTACAATTCCAGGTAGTAACAAGGCAGAGCAAGTTAGTCCCTTAGGGAGTCTCCATTACTCACATGGAATAATATTTTTACAGGTTTTTTTATTTTTATTCTTTTGTTTATTCTTGCAGGAGATACACCAATCAATCATCTTGATGACGATACAGAAAAAAATGCCTTTTGTTCTCAAAATAAACCCCCAATACTGGTGAAAGAAAGACCATTCAAGTCGTTCAGCTAAGGTTTTCTGTTTACAAATACATTTCTTCTCCCACAGGAGAATATGGGACATATGAATGGATATTCAGTCATCTGACGCCCCACCTAGAAGCGAGAGATTAATGTTCCCTTTATTTTTAGACCCATGTGCTTGGAAGAAACAACCCAGAAAAAAATAAATAAATCATGATGCAGGAAATGAGACCCGCCTGCCAGTTGCACGACTCTCCTGGCAGTCTGGTCCTCTTTACCCTTGCTCCACTTTGTTGCCTTTTCACTCACTGAGATATTTTGCAAACCGCAGTACCATGGCCCCGAAGGGGAAAACAGCTGAGAACAGAATGTGAATTCATCTACCGCTGACAAGCACACTGGGAGAAACCTGTGCTGCAGTGCAAGCTGTCCCGACATGCCTACTTGATGTACTTCCTTGCTGTTTTTCAGTGAAACAGAATCATGTTATTGTCTGGTAAACAATTCCACTTTATCTCACTTGCTTCGCGTGACACGACTGAGGAACAGTTGTGGTTGTTTGCAGAGTGTTGCATGGAAATAAAACTGCACCAGCCAGAAATTAGTGTATAAATACACCTGAAGACCTGGACAAGTGAACTAGATAAGAAATTTTCCATCTGAAACAGCAGAAACATCAGACACCAGCGTGACTGATAAACATTTCCTGACATGATTTCTTGGTATTTTTAGACATATTCTTGAAAATGTTAAGGTTTCCTGCATTTTTTCCTTTTTTAAACTGGAGATATCAGGGGTATGACATCACCTTACTGGTTTTGAAGGACTGGAAGGAATCTTTAAAAGCTTTTTGGTGCATACTGAGATACCTTCTCTAATTTCACATGGGACACTATTATTTTATGCAAATGTTCATGCACAATTCCTTTATACAATAAAAAAAAGACTAATTTAACCCAGAAGCTGCCCTCTTCGCCTGTTGTTGCATGAAGTTGCTGAATGTTATTTACTTTTTACAGTGTCTGGTAGTCACTTCACTGCTAATCGCTGCCTGTGTGGAAACCCCTTAAGACTTATTGGAAGTAGTAACGTTCATTAGTGTTGGTTTCAGTTGTGTTTAGATATTGATCGTGGATGTGCAATGTGGTTTCCAGTGTTTGCTTACCCAAGACCAGTGTTAAGGTTTAGCCAGCTACAGGTCATCACAACTAAGCCTTCAGTAGTGATTAATCATGTTCAGCTGTGGCTTTGCAGTGACTGTTGAATGGTAATGGTGTCCAAAAATGTCCCTTGACATATAATGTAAATATTGTATGGAACTTAAAGTTATACACCACACAAAAAAAACAGCAGACTTCCAAAGTCCTTATATAACCTCACCAGCAACTTTATTATGTTTAACTGCTGTTTAACATAATATCCTTTCAACTAGACATGGTCAAGATGACCTGGTGAAGTTCAAACTGAGCATCAGAATGGGGAAGAAATGTAATTTAAGTAACTTTGAACATGGCATGGTTGTTGGTCCCAGATGAGCTGCTGTGAGTTTTCAGACCAGCTGGAATTTTCCTGCACAACGATCTCTATTTGTAAAAGACAAAACATCGGCTGAGCGTCGGTTCTCAAAGTAAAAATGCCTTGTTGATGCCAGTGGTCAGAGGAGAACAGCCAGACTTCTATAAGCTGATAGGAAGGCAACAGGAACTCATATAACCACTTGTTACGACAAAAGTCTGCAGAAGAGCATCTCTGAATGCACAGCACAGAAAACCGAGGCTAGAATTTGCATGAGCTCAACAAAATTGGAGCACAGAACATTGGAAAAAAGTTCTCTGATCTGATGAGTCAGTATTTCTGCTACACCATTCAGATGTTGGGGTCAGAATCAGGTGTAAATAACAAAAAAAGCACAGATCCATCTTGTTTTGTATCAACAGTTGGCTGATTCAAGGCAGTCTGTTGCTGTAATGGTGTGGGGGTGCACTTTGGGCCCATTTGCACCAACTGAGCATCGCACCCATCTTCTGTGGCAGCTTCTGACCCCCACATTCACCAGATCTCAGTCTATTATAGCACCTCTAGCATGTGTTTGAACAGCTCACAAATCTGCAGGAACTGAGTGACCCAAATCTTTGATTCTAGCACCTTGCTGAGTCTATGCCACAAAAAAATGAAGGCATCTCTGAGTGCAAAAAGGGGCCCAAAGCAGTACTAGCAAAGTGTACCTAATAAAATTCCCAGGGACTCACAATCTTGCTCCATCATTCAAAAACACGACTGTCTACTAACTACGAAAAAAACCAAAAGAAAACACTGCACTACAGGTTCGGGATACATCTTTTTTGTTTGTGGGCAGTGGTTACCTTCACCAGCCTTCACATGGACAGATAAAAATTACACTGCATAATAAAATAATAAGAAAATGATATTAAAATATAAAGACTTCAAGTAATTTGCTTGTAAGATGTGGGTGGCATCCTCGAGCTAGACTAGATATGAAATTCAAACTAAATATGGAAATAAGAAAAAACTTTACTGTTGTCTTTACAGAAACACCTCTTGACTCTAATATATGCGCACAATTAAACTGTTTTTTGTTTTTTTTTGAACTGCCAACAAAAACTATTTTTCTTTTACGCAAAAACACCCATGCAGTTTTGCATACATGCTGTGACCTTTGCGGTGGGTATGCAGAATCAAAACAAACCAGACAAAAGCTGCATACTGCATGTGAGAAAAGCAACTGCAAAGACAGATGAGTAAAACACACCTCCGCCGGAGCCTGGTTACAGCGTTATTATTAGACTCTGTTTTGTGAACTTGTTGCATGCTGCCAAAGGTTTTCTAGCAGGAAAAAAACATAATGTAATAACAGCTGTTCTACTAGAGAAAAGAAACCACGTGGCACAGAACTGATATCAAACCCACCCCCAAAAATCAAATAAATGAAAAATACAACCAGAGTATTCTCATAGCTCTTAGGGCTGTTCACTGCCTTATCATGATACTCAAACTGATAAGAGTGAATTCCCTGTCACGCACCATTGGTTTCTAAAGACAACCCTACCCACTCCTGCTGCATTTCACCTCAAATGAACCCTGACAAATCCAAATGGGAGCTTTGATATTCGGCTTCTCCACCTCCTGTCCTATTTCTGGTGATCACTTCTGAGATATAAGCTGGATTTTATACAGCTGAAAGTACTGCATGGAAGAATGTGGGGTGTAATGTTTCTTAGTCTACAGAGCAAGCAAAATGTTGACATAGAGTCATTGTCACGCATGTAAAGAAGAAGAGCAGGCTGTCTGCTTTTGATTCTGAACTAGCCTTTCCTTCCTGCCTTGAAAAGAAAAAGAAAAAAGCTTGTTAAAAAGCACTTGCACTTCTGCCTGGAATCTCCCACAGAGGTGAAGGCAGTCCTCCCCAGATGCCAGCAAATGGCCCCTAGTCTAATTCCTCCTAACCTTGTGCCGCCTAACCTCTGAAAAGCAGCCAACCACTAGAGTAAACAGAAGGGAAGATAAACAACTTAGCACAGGGCCAGCTGATGGGATTTCAGAGCAGTGCGGATTCTCAGTCAGGAATCTTGAGTGTACATTCTTGTGCTGGATAAGAGACAGTGTCTGCTGGCGCCCGGCAGTGTTGACATTGGACAAAGCTGGACGTCACCCATTGTGCAAGGATTGCATCTGTGCTCCATTTCCGTCCACTTTTTCAAACTACAGTTTGCTTGCTTAATAGTTACAGTAGTTCACCAAATAGCCATGTGAGAAGCATTTCCTATTTTGTGACTTTACACCGCTGAACAACACTATCATGAGACCAGGTCACCTCGTTGTTCGCTGCTTGTTGTTCACTTCTGCTAATGTTTATTACTGACATTTAAACGATTAATCAATAACTATAATAAATGTTAACTTTTAACAGAACAAATCAAAGATAGCCTCTCAAGATTGAGGATTTGCTATACAGTGGTGTTTACATTTGCCTAATATGTTAAAGCTTCCTGGTTTGAGACTAGGAGGAGGATTGGTTTTGACACCACGACGAAAATAATTAAGAGGCATTTACATTTAATACAAAAAATATTAGCAACAACACTGTTTAGATTGTCTGACGTAGAGCAAATGGATACAGTAACATAACTGTAAGAAAGAAATTGTGTTTGTGTACCAGAGGCCCGAGGGTTTGAGGTTTCTGTGCAGTAACTTCGCTGTTTTTAGTGTCTGCAATCTGCTGGAGCCACTCTTCCAGAGTTACAGCTCCTAATGCTGCTACTACCACCGGGACCACCTTCCACATCTGCTCCAGCTGTTCCTTCAGCTCCTGCTACCTCCACTCTGTTTTATCATGCTCCTTCTTTCTGATGTTTCCTCCTGCTGGGATTCCCACAGCTATCACAACTGCAGTTTTCTGCTTCTTGTCAGCCATCACTGGACCTGCTTGGCTGGCATGCAACTGGTGTCTTGGCTCCATATTTTTATGCTAGACTTTTCTCAGCTTCAATATATGACTTTGCAGACACACATGACGATGTTATCCTGCTCTGTCAAAACCACACCTGCTTGCTGCTCCCTTAATAATATGAGACTGCTAGTATGGCTATCAGGGCAATTGCTGACAGTTAAATGTTGAACATTAACGTGTGCGCCGGCCACGTTAAAGTTTATGGTAACCGTTCATTACTTCAGTCTTGTTGAAACAGGAACTTTAATGGCCTCTCGAAATTCCTCATAAAGCGCTGCGATGGTCAGTTACTTCAGCTGCTATTGAGGTGATGGAGTGTGAGACTCTATCCAGTCATGCTGTGTGAAGGTGTGTCAGTTAAAGGAGGTGAAGATAGCACAGTCAGCACTGTTGCTGAGTCAATCTCCACAGACTTTAATGAAAAATTAAGAGCAAAGACAAGGGTATTTCAAACCTTTTATAAAATTGGATCCAGTTTCATTGATAATTCTCCCTTCATTACATCTTTGTTGAATTTTACTTAAAGTTTGCATTATTAGGGGCAAGTCTGATTTGACCATGTTTGTGGCATTGATGCATTTTAATGGATATGTCTGACAAATGAAATTGTTTTTTTTTTTTGTTTTTTTAACTTGGACTAATTTGCAAGTAGATGTTAGGATTTTCTTTGGAAGTGATCAGGATGGACAGGATTAGAAATGAGTCCATCAGAGGGACAAAGTTAGAGAGCGTTTGGACATGTGCAGAGGAGGGATAGTGGATTTACTGGACAAAGGATGTTGGAAATGGAGCTGCCAGGCAAGAGGAAAAGAAGAAGACCACAGAGAATATTCATGGACGTAGTGAAGGAGGGCATGCAGAGAGTTGGTGTGACAAACAGACAGGGTGAAATGGAGGCCGATGATTTGCTGTGGCGACCCTTAAATGGAGCAGCCAACAGAAAAAGAAGAAGCAGTTACACAGTTTATGAATGCAAATTGCTAACCATACTACCTCGTGTTAACTGTATAACTTAGTATTGCACCTTCTCATCCAAATGTGGTTATATCTACCTTTGACATAAAGTCTATAATTTGTAGATGCTTAGGTACTTTCTGTTTTTTTCAACCTCATTCACCTTGGAGCTCCATTGTATACTCCTCTTAGCCTTCTCAATACTACTACATTGTACAACTGGGCAGCATGAAAACAATTTGTGAGCTAGATCTGCGTTGGCAGAGTGGTGCTGTGTGTGTGTGTGTGTGTGTGTGTGTGTGTGTGTGTGTGTGTGTGTGTGTGTGTGTGTGTGTGTGTGTAATGGAGTGGTAAGCAAACACTCAGGCTCAGGTAGAGCAGCTTTTAAAGGGCTCAGGAATTGTTCACAAATTCAATGTGCACCCTATAAATGACACAGTGGTTTAGTGTAATGATCAACAAGAGAGATAAAGCTCTGCATACCACAGCTATGACCCAACACACAAACCCACAAACAGGTGTGCCATTTGATCCTTGGCAAATACTACAGTATTAACTGCTGCACTTTCAACACTGTAAAAAGTGTTTCGAAACAGGACGCATCCAAAGAAGTCGTCGTATTGCTGCCACGCAGTCGCTGCTCAACAAACTCTGAGTTAAAAACATAAACTGAGTTTCTCATTCCAAAACAGATGACCGGAGGACGTTCACCTTGAGTTTAGCATGTGCGTGAGTAGAGAAAGAAAGCCATCATCCATGGAGCTCGGATACCATGAATCACCATGGCAACAGGTAAATAAAGAGCAGAGACTTCATTTTATTCAAGCGGACCGAGGAATATGAACACGTGTCAGCATGGGCCGCGATTTTTATTTGAAAAACGGGAATTTTAATCAGCTTGGGCCACTCTGCCAACGTTATACATGAGTAAGAATTTGATATAAAATATATAATTTGTTTATATTGTCTGTGATAGTCCTTTACCCAATTTGATTTTTTTATTGGATGAAACTGAAATCCTCATTTTGTCATTTAAATATTAAATCTAATAATTCAGGTGTAATTTGACACACAGAAAAGGTATGTGACTGAAACTGGAGATATGGAGAAGCACAGACACAGTTTAGTGATGGACATGTGATATTTGTTACCCAGATAGCAATAGACGATCCACCCGCAAGTCAGTCTTTATTAAATAAAAACTGTTTTTGCAACAGTCTACGGCAACTGCATTTTCTCAGTAATTCAGGGAAGTTTAAACCTGATTTCTCATAAAGAATTTCATTATTTCTGCCATTACCGGATAAAAATGCTTAATGAGATTTACAGAAAACCTCTGCTTTAATGTTCCCCAATTTAACCATTTCTAATTTTATCTAATATGAGCCATCACTCATAGATAATGCCTCTGTTATAGCTGAAGCAGAGGTGTTTTACTCAGTTCCTGGCAGCCTAATATTACAAATTCACATTTTTTAATGAATGTCTTACCGATAAATCTTTACAAACATGTTATAAGAAATGTCTCAGCTTTTGTAGACTCTGGTCTCATAGATTTAAGATATTTTAGTATTGTTTTAGAAGGTTGAAAGATTTTAAATCAAGAATGTTTGCTGATCTTTTACAGATATCTTTGGTTTGATCTGGTTCTGAGACTGATTTAGGCGATTTTCAGTAGAAAACATGTCCAAGTTCAGATTTTGAATTTGTTGTTTGACATAATTTAATGACTGAATCTGAAACAATTTTACTCACAGTCAGACCGTCTGAAGCCAGCATTTAAAAAGTAACTTTAAAATACATTTAGTTTTGTTTTAGTCATTTCAGCCTTAACTTTACTCAGATATTCACATCACAACCAAGGTCCAACCGTGACAGTCATTTTTCCATCAGTGTGACTGATTACAACACAGCAAATGAGTCAGAAACACGGAGACTATAAGTGCTACAGGATTCTCATAATTAATCTGCAATATGATCGCTGTCTCTGTACTTATTGATTACAAAAGCAGTCGTGTAATTTACAAAGAATGATGAAGAAACATCTAACCGACATTTCAGTGTTTGTAAAAATGGAAACTCCTGTTAAATAATTTGCTTCACTCTGAGCTTTGATAGCGACTTTATGTATGAAGAAATGAATCGGAGTATCAGCACATGGTTCAGGTACGGGAGGGGAGGAAGAGTCAGAGAGAAACAGAAGAAAACCTGCCAGCGAGCAAGTGGCATTCTCAGAGTTTCTCACCCTGTTGACTGACTCAGAGTTTAAGTTGAACTACCTTCTGAAACAGAAAACTCTTGTCTGAGGGTGAACAGCCTCAGAGTCCGTAGCTAAAGCTTCTTTCACTTCACCCTCTGCCAAAGATATCAAGAGAGAAACAACTCAAGCACTGAATCCTGATGACTTTGTGTCTCAAGTATAAGATGGGCCATCACTGAGGCTGGTATTTCAGACTGGGGGCTGAGAATCGGGCTAATCACAAACAATAAATAAATAACTAAATAAATAAATAAATAAAGGAAACACCTTCCCTGAAGCCTGATATACCACATGCTGTTAAAAAGACAGATGAAGATTACCTCATGGGCTAAGGGAAAGTATATATTTAAAAACAACAACCGGGAACTGGGAAAACAAAAAAGATACAGTTGATAAAGAGTGTGTTTTTAATTTAAGACATTTTATATAAGTTATTCAATTTCTAACAGCCTCGATTAGCTGACAGAAATGTGCACCTTTGTTTGGATAGAATTAATCGTCTAAATTCGACCATTCAACTGAAAATCTGAATATTCAACTCATATCCACCCATCTACAGCACAGCTACTCAGGAGAAGCAGTGGGATGAGAAACGTGGCAGTTAGGGCATATCTGCTTCTTTTTTTGGGGTGATTTTTGCGATAGTTATAAGAATAAAAGTTTCAATATATATCAAAATCAGTAGGATGATGAAGTATGAATTTTTGCTTCATATTTTACTTCTGTGATTTTGTCCTTTCTGTAATTATTAGTTCTAATAATTGTCATTTGTAATCAGCATGTTTTTCATAATTAGCAAATTTTTTAATTTTTAGAAATAGATGGCTTTACCTAATTATCCGCTAACATGCTGTATTTTTTTATTTTGGATTAAATGACATTCACGGCTTAATTTCACACTTGGCTCAAAATTGACATCTTATAAAGAAAAATGACATATTGTTATCCTACCAGCCCACTTTTTATGAACTGTTTTGTTTGGGAACAAAATGACTACAACTGGCTAATGAGGTCATCGTTAGCAGTCATAGATGGGACTCGTGAGTTCAAGGTCCTCAAAGGGTCTGATTTTTTCTGGATTTTTTTTAGATTTTAGAAAGCTGGTCAATAAAACATCATACCAAGTGCCTGTAAACTGTATATGTATATATGAATACAAGTACAAATGATTTACTGAAAATGTAATTCAGCGTTTCTTCACAGATGTTAGTTTGTAAGATTTCATATGTGTATTTGGAATTTTTTCATGTTTATTTTTGTATCCAACTGAGAAAACAACATAATCTGTGATCAGTTTACTAGCAGACAACGTGCTCTCTCTTATTTTGAAAGTCCGATCACTGCTGGCAAACCAACCTTGGCCCTTTCCCTCCCGTGTTTTACCTACAGACTGGCTCGCTGGCCAGGTTGAACTCAATATTAATTAGTTGCTTCTCCAGAGAGGCTTCTGTCACACAGTTGGATGCACTCCAACTCCACTCTCTTGCACTGCAAATGGCCTTGCTCTGCTTTGGAGATCTGCTGTGAAATTTACTGCGGATGCAGAGCAGAACAAGGACCACTATAATCTTGTATAGTTCCGTGACAAAATCCACATATACAGTAAGTATCTAAATTTTGAAAACACTGATAGGTAGATATGTAATCTGTTCACATCTGTTTTTTTTTCCCTCCCCCCACTTATGTTGGTTAATATCATGTGATCAGTGGTATAAGTAAGACAGGCACAGCTACACAAATATGACTTCAAATCTGAATTCTGACTCCATGAATAACTGGGCTGTAGTGAATAAAATTCCCAGTGATAAGATATGGTTAGCTATCACTGTTGCCAAACTTTTGCATCTACACTTTCTGTGTTTCATGTCCTGAGGGTTTCACAATCAGGCTCTGCCATCTTTCAGCCAAATACCCTCTTTGTCCACAGCATCATGCGGGGAGGACATGTAAGGACAGTCAGGAACAGCTTTTCATTGTATCTGAAGCAGACACATCACGCTTCCAAATGACAGAAACCAACAAGCTCACTCAGGTTTTTTGTTTCCGGTCTTTCGTCTGCAGGAGGATAATGAAGAAGTGGTGTGTGAGTGAACAGATATAGCAATGTGTGGCTGGGAAAATGCCACAGCCCTCCCCTGTGTATTATGAGAAAATTCCACGGTAGCTCAGAGGAAAAAGACCAAACAAAACACTGGGAACATGATGTGTTTGTGCAGCCAATAATATGAGAAGCAAGAAGCATGTCGAGCATGGAACAAACAACACACCTGTCTGCCTTCACTAGTAGGCTCTGATGTTGGCAATATAAGTGCTGTTACTGCAACTAAATATGGTTAATTCAGCTCTATTTATAATCAGTTTATAATCACTACATTGCTATAGTTGGATAAAAATGTTATTACATATACTTTTTCTATGCTACTTTTTGCATAGTGTTAAGAATTTGTTACGGTTTAACTCTAAATTTTGCACAATTATAAAATGTTCATAAGCACCTTGGTGGGGCTGCTGACCTTGTGTTCTGATTTTCATTACTTTTTGACAGTTGTTGCTAAGATTTATGAGGCGGCTGGGTAATGCATTGTTTAACACACTCTCCCTTAGCTTGGAGTGTCCTTCTACAGTGCAAACATATTATTGTTGGGTTGAACTGGTTGGGAACTTGTTGGGTCTAAACTGGTCATAGGTGTGGATTTAAGTACAAATGGGAGTGGAATTGTGACCTGACCAGTTACCCGCCTCTCGCCAAATGTCAGCCGGGATTGGCTCCAGCTCCCTGTGAGCTTAGCTGGATGAGTGGTTAAGAAAATACATGGACCTTTTATTAGTGACTGCTAACCACTGTGACCTTAGAATTCATGCTTTTGTTTTAAAAAATATATTTTTTCCCCTATTGACTTAATCTTAGTTTTGTTACTGTTAACACTGATACATTTACCATTAATAAAACAGATTTTTTTTAAAGGAATTTTCTAGGTCTTTTATAATAAGGAAAAAAAAAATGCATCCTGCATATTGACTTTTATACATGTTGATTCTTTTATAGCTCCTGTCAGGTAAACTCTTTTTACAATATTAATAATGAGGGAAGCAATGATTGTGTCTTTAGGCTACCAGAGTTTGACAGTAACCCCCCTCAAAAACAAACAAAAAAACCCCAAAACAAAGTTAGCATCATTTGCAGAGACGCCACTCTTTGAAAGGCTTTGACGTGTCACACTGTTTTATATTTACAATATCTGCTGAACACGTACTGATACAATCTTAATGAAATGCAAACACTGGCTGCTGTTTCTGGCTCTCAAACACTCTGACCAGTCATATGCATTATAGTTGAAGAGTTTTTCATGGCTTAACCAAACCTTTCCAGTAGTATTTGGAGCCAACTGCTACATATACAACATGAATTAGAGGTGGAAAGTGCTTTCAATCAAGGGATTCAAGTTTGCTTCTCTGTTAGCAGATTCCAGTGGAAAGACCAGGCTCACGGCTCAAACCGTGACACTGAAGCACAATGCCGAACCCCACAATGGAAGAGGGGAAACTAGCCATAGGAGGGGGAACTCTAGCAATAATCCCCACATTAGTGGAGCAAATGATACAACTTCTCAGCAACTGTTGTTCAATGAGTTCCAGCTTTGTTCAGTGAAGTGTACATACCACTGTGATCTAAAGGAAGCAACATCAAGCCATGACATGCAGAGCAGTGAGATGTATTTAGGGAGCCCAGAGCAACCTGTCCTGCAGGCATAGTTTCCAACAACAGTGGTGATGCAGTAAACGCGACTTTCGAGCCCCTGAAAGGGATTTAGGGGAGAGGTTCTTGTGCTACTCTTTCATGAAGTAAATGGCATTCATGGGTCACTGACCTTTAGTGAGGTCCACTGCGGCTTAATCATTATAATGGAGAGCAAAGATTAAGCCTAAAAATCAATTTAGAGGATTGACCTAAAATCCTAACAGGCTGCCGTTAAGGCTAAAAATGACCTCATCTAGGAGGTCATAATCGTAGTAATCACTTTTATAAATGTTTGTCTTCTCACTTGCTGAGGGCGGTTTGGGAAGCTTGTTGTGGGTGGATGTGGAATTTATAAGCCTTTCTTCACTTGACTCACCTGCGTTGTAGAACCTGTCCAGCACGGCGGTCTCCCCGAAATCCAGTTTACCAAAGTTCACTGTCTCTAGCTTGCTGCCCACAGAATCGCAAGCGTCCTTCAGACACTGCAGGGCCATGCTCTCATGATTATTCTGTTGGCTGGCCTCTCCGTTCACCACATAGGCCACTGTCACCGGCCTGCTTTTGCAAGACTTTCCGGTGGACAGCAACCCTCCGGTGTCCAAGGGGCAGCTCCCGGAGATCGGGCTAAGTCCCCCACCTCCAGTCCCCGAATCATGCCAAAAAGTCCCAGCTGCGGGGATTCCACAGGCACCACCAACACCACCACCAGCACTGCTGTTGACGCTTGTATTTTCCCCGCTGAGGTTCTCTCTGCCGGGGCAAGCACCAAAGGAAGGTACCGCTAAAGAGATCCCGTCCTGGTCTTGATTCATCTTTCTTCAAGTGTCTTTTTAAAGCGGGGATTTCGATGAGTGGCTTCTCCACCAGTCCTCCATGGAGAGCCAGCGTTACGCACGGCGGTTACCCATGGAGCCTCTGCAAAGGCACGACGTGCAACTCTGCTCCTTCCACACAGGTAAACAGTCTGTTAGGAGCAGAGGTGCAGCTCCACATCATGCTGCATGACTGCCGTTGATTGCACGCTTACAAAACACGCGAATGGGGGCTGCAGGCGGACCGAAGTCACGACGATATCCGAAGAGAAAACACAGGAGGAAAAGCCACCAAATCCGCGCATTCCGTCTCAGCCGTCGCAAGAAATTCACATACTTCTCAAAGTTGAGCAACACAGCCACTGTTAGTGCAGCAACGCCCACGAGATCCACAAATGTCACACCGAGTCCAACTTAAGCTCACTTTAAATCCTCCGATCAGCGCAACGGCTTCTCAGCGCTGAAAAGAGAAAGCACACCGCGCACGCAGTCAGGGTGCCTTCATGTGTAGACAGACCCTGCCCAGTTTCCACTGTTATCTTCCAGGCCAGACTCACGCACTGGGCGGAGAGACGATACTCAGAGCCTGGGGTAGTGGGGCGGGGACACGATGACCATATGTGGAGTTGTGTACTTCAGAAAGGGAGGAGTCCCTTTGAAAAAAACCCCAAACAAAACCGCCCAAACGTCTCTGTGAGTCAATAACCTGTCATCTGGAGCGAAGGTAAAAATGAATAGGTTATTTATTTATCAGCTTTTTCCCGAAAATGATAAAAATGCGGGGAATTAGAGATCGCAATCCAGAACAAAAACACCCCTTTAGGACACCAATCTCCGTAATGACTACATTGTTTTGTCGGAGCTGTGAGTTGGAAGTATTTCATAATCCTGCAAACTAATTGCATCGGTTTTGCCCATTAATCTTCTGACCCGCATGGATTAGGCCCCACGGTGAAAAAGTGGTTGTGAAACAGGTAAAAGTCTGAGCACATGACCATGTGACTTTGTAAATCCTCTGGACAAACGTTAGAAGTGACTATTATTAGTAGTGATTGAATTAGTTTACAATAAAGCTATCCGGGTAGGTGGTCTGCTGTTCAGACGTGGAAGTGTCATCCAATTATGTTTCAAGGAGGCTCTCTTGTGGTAGGGACTTGATATTACAGTACATGCGGGTAAAATATGAATAGCCTGCATTTTATACTTGTGCCATAAAATACTTTTGTCCTTTATTAACAAATACATAGCAGATATTTATGACCTCTAGAAAGAGAAAGTGCTTTATTTTCTCTGTAGTAAATTAGTCAACAAAGACTTATGTTATATTGACAGATGAAGTCAGCAGGAGTCTCTGTGGACTATGATGTCTGCAGAGAACATAATAACCTGTAGTGAGAGTAAGGAGTAGGTGGAAGAGAGCCTAGAGAGTTGGAGGTATGTTTTGAGGAGAAGAGGAATGAAAATCAGAAGCAAGACAGATTACATGTGTGTGAATGAAAGGGAGACGTGTAGCAGTCAAGATGTGAGGTAAGGTGAAGGAGGATGATTTTAAATACCTGGGACAGGGTTGGTGTGACAAAATAGGGTGAAATGGAGGGAGATGATAACTGTGGTAACTCCAGAACGAAGTAGCTGAAAGAAGTTGAATAAGATGCTGAAATCAACGATGACCCCAAACAAAACTTGTTTGTCAGAACATGAGGTACAAATATGAACATACAGTATTTATATGTATGTGACAAAGGGTTAACAAATACACAAAACATAGCCATTGCTTTTAAATAAGGAAAGAGCATTCTTATCTCGGGGGAAATTCGTCTACACTTTATTTGAAGACATGAATTTCCTGCAGGGCTATTTCAAGGTGAGACGAGTCTTAAATCACTGAGCTTTAATGATTTTAACATTTTATCACTGGAGAAGGGGCTAATGTAGCACCATGACAATGATATTATTAGAGGAGTGAAGGCAGACATGAAAAAGGCTCCCATTGGAAATATTCAGTGCTGTTACGAAAAGTAAAAGAAGATAAGGGGAAAGAGCCACAGTGAATCCTTTTTTTTTTTTTGCCATTGTGCTCTTGTTTTGCCTATAGGCTGTTGTAGCTTTAGCACAGCATAAAGCTAAGATGACAGGAAAAAAAAGTCCAGGAAGGAACAGTAATTGTAGTTTTACAATTACACACTTTAACTGTCAAATAACGCCAACATTTCCATATTTAAAACAATACAAATTCTGCTATTATAACTTTTAGAGCTGCTGTGACTAATTAAATACCATCAGAAAAGGCACTGAGCTCTCTGCTGCTCAGGGTAAACAGGTTACATTACAATGTTAGTCTTCAGGGAAGAGTCTGTTTAAAGGATTGCGCCCCCGAAAAAGTGTGCTTTTCCTTTTCTGCCACTAGATGTCTCACATTGACCGTGGTTGAAGTTTCACTCAGCAGGGTTTTAGTGACAATGCTGCCAAACCAAACACATCCACGGGGCTGTGTGATTTCTTTAAACACATCTGTCTGCTCTTCATCGTTTAGCTGCGGGCGAATTACAGATCACACCAGCCATTTATCCATCACCGTGTCTCTCAGTCACACTGGAATCAAATGGAATGAATGTCGAGGTTACATCACTGAGGCAAATTACACATAATTGAATGCAGTGAAAATGTATTTTTTATTGAATTAGTTCTTGTTTGTATACCTCTTCCCTCTCCTACCGATGAATTCACATAAACCTACATACTTCACAGATAAATTTAAGTACATGTTGTCTAATAAAACATAAAACAAACACTTGCAGATAGATGTCAGCCTTTATCTCATTAATAAAAAAATAGACTAAAATAACAATGAAACACTGCAAAAGAAAAACTACATATGCTTTTTTCTAAACAATGAAAACTAAGCTGAAATGAGCAAGTCCATTCTTGATACCCAGCAGTCATAGAATGCAATCATTTCTGTAGGACTTATCTTCAACATAGAGCTAATGTAATGTGCCACTACGCTAAATGTCCCCTATCATATTAAAGAATTAAAACTAATTATTACACATTCATAAACAATTTTTAGCTCACACTGGTGAAGGTAATTGCTTTTTCCATATTGCCTGTAGTCTTCAATCATGTATTATATAGTGTGTAAAAATGATGATGAGTAACTTACCATTAAACAACATTTTAGACAGCTGATTTTATACCCTGTCTCACCTTTATTACCTTTATTTAACCAGGAAGTTTCATTGAAATCAAAGATCTTGCATACAATATAAAATACACGATCTAGGGAAAATTACAGCATATGTAATCCAAAATGTCGAGAGATCAAAATCAAAGTATCCAAGTTATTTAGTTATCCAAAATTAGAATTTGCTGGGCGTAAATTGACATTATGCCTTTTATCACATGGATATTCTAGGAACCTCTGAATAAGCTTAATTTATCTGATAAAATTTGGTTTGAAGTCTTGTTATTTTTTTAAAATGTAATTTATTGAATCAATAAACACAACTTAGTAAATGTTAATAGTTAAGAGTTGCAATATGTCCTTCAAAGGAACAGTTGTGTTGTTCACTCATCCTCGACAGACAGTAGGGTTTCCCTGGCAACACAATACAACAAGCCCTGCAGCTGTCATCATATACTGATTTCATTTTTTGCTATACTGTTAAATTCTGATTGGCTTAAGAAAATATGTGACATCACGTGTTTCCAACACAACCATTCCCACCTTAGATCTGTGAGAAGTGACAGAAGAAAAATATAAATACATGAAGCTCTCACCAGAAATAATCCTAAAAAAGTGTATTTTCATCTAAGGCAAAGGGAAGTTGATGGATTAGATTTTAAGGGCCTTTAACTACTGAGAAGTGAAGTATTTGACTTATACCCTATATTTTATATAATATATTTGACTTGACTCAAGCTGTAGAGAAAGTTTCCCTTTAAGGGCTTTAAAAAAGGATTTTATGGCTACTTGAAGACCCACAAACATCTTATCACTTTACAGCATTTGGGTATATCAGCAAACAGAATAACGCTGTCTTGAGAAGATGTTCTTGCTTTTGGCTTTATTTGGCCCTCTATGAGCTCTGGAGTGAAATATGTCTCTTAAGCTCCTACATGTTACACTAAGATGACATTTAGGCTCAAACATTGTCTCTCTGCTGTTTGGTGAGGGCCAGTCCAAACATCTATCTATCTATCTATCTATCTATCTATCTATCTATCTATCTATCATGGTAGTGGACACAGCAGGGTAATGAGACATGGCTGGAAATCAAGGAAATTAAAAAACACAGGAATTAAAACTGAGGACAAAGTAAAGCAAGTAAAACAGGAAGCAACAAAACACAGAGATAGGACACTGGCACAAATGCAGCAACTTGACATAAGGGAGAACTACAAGCAAAAGTTGCAGAAAATGGATTTAAAAAATAGCAAAAACTAAAGACTATAAATCCTGAAAACTGAGCCCAGAATATAATCATAAAGAAACTACCCAGGAAACGCCTACTACGTACAAAACTCAGGAGTCATGACAAATGAAACCCCTTCGATTCTGTTTGCTTTCATTATTTTCTATCCATCTTCTCAAAATTTTGGCTGATTCTTAAAAGGCACCAAGATAGAGCTGGCCAGCACCAGTATCAGCATAAGCACTTGCTCCCATTGATGGAAATGAGGTATTCAGGGCTCTTTAACATGTTTCAGGATACTGGGATGTAAAAGGTTGTAAATATATTTAATAAAACCAAAATCTTGTCCTAAACCTAATCAATAAGATTTTGAGCCCACACCTTTGGTAACGTGTGGGCACTTAATGTTGTTTCAAAAACTTGAGTTGGAGTACTTGTTGGGCAGGTCCTGGTTATATAACAAATCATAATACAGTGATTAAAGCAGCTGCTTGATTCTGTGCAGTGATGCAAAAGCACTTTAGGGGTGTGTCAGTATGCCGTGACATCACTAGATATAGTCAGAGGTGCAACCAGAGAGTGCAGTAAAACAATGCTTTTCAAGCTAGTATTAAGTCACTCTTAAATTAGGAGTTGCCAGATAAAAATGCACATAATGACCTTTTGTATAAATGTCAAGTTACATTTGTGATTGCCATAGGGCTGTGCTATTTCTCAGCATGGAAAATGTTTCAGAATGCATGCAACATCTAATTAAGTGTAAAGACTTTCATATATTATAGCGGAACAAGAAACAAATAATATACAGTGCGGCGTAATGAGTGAAGTTTGTAAGGATGAGAGTGTAGTTAACCATCAATAGGGTGTCCACGCTGCGCCCTGCAAATAAAGCTTTTCATTCTGCTCTGCCACAGACCATGAAATAGTCACTCAGCTCTGAAATAGAGAGAATCACTCACATGGAGAAACAGCGAGAAGTTCGGTTAGTTCTGCAGTGCAGGTAGGAGATAGATACTTGGAGGCACAGACTTATTGCAGCCCTCCATAGATATCTGCCAAAGTCTACACAAACATTAGAGGGAAACGGGGAAACAAAATTACAGAAATCTGCTAAGTTTGACAAATGGTTGGCTCCGCTTTGCCACTAGCTATTAGCCGGCAATGATTAATAAGTGAGAAAATAATTGCACTTCATTGAGATTGATGACGCCCCATTTAACCTCCCCACTCATCCTGGCTGCGCCACAGAGCACCAAGATGAGCCTCGGACACACTGCTGCTCTGCCGGCCTCATTGGCATCAAACACACACACACATAGGTACACACACAGGGACTGTAATGATCCTATGGGGCATTTTTAGGAGCCTTGTGGCGCTCTGATCATAAGTTCATTGTTAATAAGTGAAAAACAATGATCTCAGCTCTAGGAGGCCTCTGGGAAGCGCTCACTTCACCAATATAGAAGCATTTAAGTCAAACACCGTGGGGAATTAATGACAGCGGAGTCACCATTAACTGCTATGCTAACGAGTTTGTGAGCTTTGGCCCTCTTGTTAGATGCGTCTTCCTTGTGCGTGCGCGTGTGTGTTGGAGCGCTTGTACTGGAGAATCTTGTCGATCTGAAATGTACACGGTGAATGTGTTTGAATGTGATTTTCACCGGTTTTAAATGCAAACAAAGCGGCGGCGATCAGACGAGGCACGAGGAGTGCCGCTACGCCTTATCCTCTCAGTCTGTAAAGAGACATGGCCAAGGTTATTAAAGAAGGATGTAGCAGAGCAAGATGGCCGCTGTTGTGACCAGAGGCGGTGTGGAGAGATAAATGGTTGACCCAGCCTGGTGTCAGGTTAGGATTGATGCCACTATCAGCCCCACTGCTTTCCCAATGATTTTCTCAAATCTCTGATAGAGTGTGTTATCTAGTTACTGGCATGAGGGCAACGGCCTGCAGGCACAGAGAAGGTCAATCTATGAGGACAATCTTTGTTGGACTAAATGAGAAAAAAGACCTCACAAAAAAGAATAAAAAGCAGCTGCTAGGTCTCTGGGATAAGATAAGCCAAATTACTTCTCTTTAGTAGAATTGGCCTGAGGCAAAACATCAAAAAAAAAAAAAAAAGAAGAAGAAGAAGAAAAAAATTAAGTGAGGCTGGTGTGCTCTCTAACTTTAGTGTTGTAGATTTCACCTGGAACCTCTGCTTCCTTGAACTAATTTTGATTCAGTGGCAGCAGCACCTTGAGGAATGGGCTGGGCCAGTTTGTATTTGTCTGCTGGTTAATCTGCATTCAACAAATAAATCTCCTAAACAGGAATATCCAGAATATATAACACCAGTCAGCAGTATAAACTGGCTTGCAGACCATCAAACTTCTCCATAATCTCACTCAATCAACCCGCTTGCTCTTTGTTTTTTTCAGATCTGGGCAAAAGGGTTTGACTAATAGGTTGTAATTTACCGGCTGAGGTCTTGATCAATAATTCTATGTCAATAATGATGGAGAGGTCTGCGCGAGGGGAAATGATTCCACTCATTGTCTGAGAAAAATGAAGGCCTGGACATCACCCCAGGCTTCGGGCAGATGTCCACAGGTTCTCTGCAGCTATGACAGTTGAGTCAATGAGTGAAAAGACAAATAACACACATGGACACACACATACACACAAGTTTTTATCACAGTGTGCGAGATCAAAACTTTAAAACACACAATTACACACACATATTTCTCTAATGGATATACTTTTCACTACGATTTTTTTAGTCAACGGGACTTTCTCATGACAATCTCATTTTGAAAGCAGTCTTCTGACAGAAATATTGACCGAACGACTATAAATGGAGGGAACAATCTGCTTCTTTATGATCCAGAAAATTGCTAAAATGGTTTCAAGGAAATAAATAGCCCATCTTGATTCCTTTCTGATGTGGTGTGAAAATATAGTTTGTCTTATCTGCATGTACACAGCACATAAAACAAAAATAACCAAGCCAGATATATCTGTGTATCATAGATTTGTAATTACTACTAAAAACAGACATTAACTGTAATTATTTTCAAGGTTTTCTAGTGGATTATGTGTTAAAGTCGGTGCACGTTTTGGACAGGTTACCAATCTGCTCCAAACTGTTTATCTGGTAAACACCAGACCAGATCAGCTAGCTATAAGGTTGCTATAGTGAAGCACGAGGGTGGTAGCATCATGTTATGGGTGCTTTTTAGCAGCATGTATGGGCAGGAATTTCAGCATGACAGTAACACAAACAGCTACATTTCTGTTTGTTCGTGAGCCAAAGACCAGACTTAAACACCAATGTGGAGATACCTGAAGACATTTCTCAGACTGGGAAATCTGCCTGAAAGAATATGATAAACCAGGTGTGTAAATGTTTTAGAAACATAACATAACATTACTCTCATAACTCTCTTTCTGTTAACTTTCTCCCCAACTTCCCTTTCTTTCTTTTTTCCTTTTCCGTGCCCTGGTCTTGTCCGTTGTGGTTGTAATAACGCAACATAAAAAATCCTAATAACGCTTATATTTGATTTGTAATTATATTTTCTTTTATGTGTTCATTTGTCATTTGTTAGTTTTGGACAAAATAAGCTGAAGTGTTTTTTGCATTATGTTTTGTCTTAAAACTTATAGAATAAGTTTTTGGGGGGCATCATCATTAAATAACCTGGATCTTGCATCTTACACTTGTTCTGTGGTTCCATGTTTTACAGTCTTAGTAATAAAATATTAGTGAGACTTCCTGTGGCGAGGAATCCAGTATGTAGTTACAATCTTGATAAAAATCTTCTCAAGCTGCTGCAAGTCAGGATCTAATGCCTTCATCTGTCAGTCAAAGATAAACGTTCTTGACTCCAACCGACAGAGTTCAGGGAGTTTCTGAAAGCAGTCTAAATATTTTGAGACAAGCTTTTACTGAAACACAAGACACAACAGACCCGGAGCTCAGACTGTGGGCAGGATAGTAAGAGGAAACAAATGATCTCATATTCATTCAATTAAAACAGAGGTGCTCAATGTGATCGAGGCAGCTTTCACTTAACCTTTATTTCAAAACAATTCACTTCTTGTGATACAAATGTTAAAGTTAAATGTAATGTGCTCATTGAAAACTAAGCTAAAAAAAATAAGAGGATGATACGTGGATAGATAAAACAGCAGGAACAGCCCCCCAAAATCTAAAGCAATAAAATTAACTCTCGAGACAGTGCACAACTGGAGGGGAAAGCAATTCATGGCTCTTCATTGGCTTGGCATTGCAGGAAGGTGCCCCTTCATGAATTTTGTCTCCTAGCAAATACTGAAAAAATGCCAAAAAGCTGCAGTATGGTGGGACACTTACAACATGCTAATCACAGGAAAAGAGCTAGATGACAAAAAAATATTACTTAGGAAAAATAGTCTGGGAAAAAAGATAAACCTGAAAATGTACATGTGATATGGAAATAATAAAATGTAGACAAACACAACTTAAAAAAGGTTTATTTGAGGTTACTGTAAAAAGAGCTCTTTTAGAAGTCCCTCATAACACTCCCCTATATATCTCACTACGCTACAAGTAGAACTAGGAAGAAGTAGGAGTCATCCTTTTCCTTTCATAGAGGAAAGCTGTTTGTAGTACAAAAGAGTAACTTAACTAATTAAATTACTACACAAATACCAATGCACTGAAGCTCATGCAAGATAATGCTAAATGTAGTTAAACTACTAGTTTAATTTCAAGTAGCTGACTACCTGACTACCCTTAAAACAGTGTAAGAAAGTTAGAAGGTCTAGAAAGACTTTTATTTTGAAGAGACAGTACCCAACTGCTAAATCCACATCCATAAGGTCTTTGTAAGCCACTTTAAAAAAAATAAATTTGGAGTATTTATGACGCTTTCCACTGCAGTTTCTAACAGAAGCATGCACTCAGGCAAAATGTTTTGGTGACTGCTTGGAAAGCTTGAGAAAAGAAAAAAAAAATCTGTTTGCCCACAGAATCCAAATTCAAGACACATGTTTTAACATTTAAAAATAATTCAGGAGTAATCCATTCAAAGTAGACAGGATTGTATGCTACTTCTTCTCAAATTTTATTAAAATTGACCAGATCTCAATGAAAAATATCACCTTTTACTTGGAATAATTAGAAGTCGTTCAGGATTATTTTCAATTTGTTAACTGTCAGAAGAAAAAGATAAGGCAGCGGGAGAAAAAAACCCCACTTTGGTGATCAGATGTCACCTTCTAACATGTCCGACCCATAAGGGGACCTTCATCCTGGCTGGCTGCCCCTCCACTGAGGTGGGCAGAGGTGTGCTTTTTGAGCAGACCTGAACAGTTTGAACATTGCGCTCTAAGTGGATTGGGTTCCTGTCAGACCTGAGCGGTTGGACATTGATAAATTTCCTCCTGTGTGGGATCGATAACTCTCACCTTTCAGCCCAGGGCTGCACCAGAGTGGGACGTCATAATTACTCTGTCAAACTGAATGCCTGTCTGTGTTAAGAATGACGACTATACATGCATGTGTGCGTGTGTGTGAATGATAGAGCCAATCAAAACGTGTGCAAAGCAGTGCAAAGTTTTTTTTTTTCATGTGAATGTTCTTTTGTGTGTTTGGGAACGTATGCACAGAGATTTATGGATTATGTCAGTACATGTGGGCTTTAAAAGGTTGTGTGTCTGTGCACGCATTTGCGTGTGTAGGCCCAGGCGACACTTTGCGAGCTGAGCTGTACTGGTGACTGGCAGTGATTGACAGCTGAGCAGCCCGCCTCCTCCTTTTACCCTCCCACGGCTCTTTTTGATGCCTGTCACATTGGCCAATCAGCAAAGTGATCTGACAGCCTTCCTGACACACACACACACATAGGCACACATTCACAAATTTTAAACCTAAAGCCTGCTATCAACACCAAGCATCCTCTGGGTCTTTTTTTTTTTTTTTTTAATATCTAAATCTGAACAATTGTGCCCATCATTGTAATATTTTAGTAACAGTACAGCACAACAGTGTATTGAAAGTACTGAAACCGACCACAGCAGCCATATTTACTTACAGAATAGCAGCAACGATTAGCTCCAAAAACAACACGGTAGGGATTATGGGCCCCTCACGTCGATCATGTTAACTGAATTAACATACGCGACTCTCCTTTCCGCTGGCTCCTTCGATCTGTAATCTGTCCACATGCAATGATGATTTATTTATTTTGTTGCAGGGAACAAAAGCAATTGCAACCATCTGTTCCATCAGACACCGAAGCATCGCCGCATGCGGCCTTCCTTCAGGTTAGTGCGGCTTCATTTTAGTCTGTATCTGTGCACGTGTGCCTTTTGAGTTTCTGCATTTGCATTTAGATATGCATGTCAGCCTGTCAACATGACTCAATATTACATGTCTACCTATGACTGCAGTTTGTTTGCATATATGCCTTGAATGTAAACAAATATGCATTACTGTTCAGCGTGCTTTTAGGAGATTTTTCTTCTTTTTGTGTGCGCACGCGTGCGTGTGTCACAGCCGCCATGTGGTGCTGCTGCTGTCGGTAAAAGAGGCAGCCTGTGGAATTAAAAGTGAATGAAGCGAGGCTGCCTGCTCCTCATAACAGCACCACCATAATAATAATAAAAATAATAATAATGATAATAATAATCATGGCAATAATAACCTCAGTGCTCATTTAGACATCAATACTAATCACTCTCATTTGGAGGACAATAATAATAATCAGGCTCATTTAGAGTGCCGTTTCTCCACAGAGGCTTTCACTGCCTTTGGGGTTGGTTGGTGCTTAACCTAATGATAATAGTCATGATTCATGGCTCAACTCTCCCTCCCTGCATGTTGCTTTCACTCCATGTGAATACAGGAAGTGTGTAAGTGTGTGTGTGCGTGTGTGGGTGAGAGGAAAAGATGAGGGTGTAAATGTGTTTGTCTGCTTTGACATGTTGACACATACCAGCTTGTATGTATTTTTGTACTTTTTTAGGATGGTAAAGTTTACAGTGATTCACTAACCTCTACATTTAATGGCACAATCCAGTGCATAGTCAGTTTCGTCCATCATTATGATGCCGATCTGAGGAGGTGGCAGCAGTGCTTATAACGAATCCAACAGCGGTGAAAAGCAACCATAAAGGCCAAACTATAATTTAGAAAATTATACCTCAAACTGCCCACTGTAAACATCCATCAGTTTGACGCAGGGTTTTGTAATGCAGAGAGGTGCTATTATCAACATCTTTGGTTTGCTTTTACCTTAAATAGAGTATTTTGAATATAATGGCTACTTTAAATTCTGTCCCATCACCACTGAGCTCTCATTTCTGTTGTAACTTCCTGTTTGGCTCTTTTCTGTCAAAGCACTTTACTCTGTCGTAACCCACAGACTTTGTGGTACCACAACTGTATATGAAGATGATTTAAAAGACGCAGTTCTATCCAAACAATTTGACAGTTCTAAAATCTGTTTATAAACTTTCATACAGAGAATAAGACTGAACGTTACTTTTCTCTGTAAGTAAATCTCAAGCTAGTGTGATAGACAGTCAGTCTGGCTGGCTCTCTCTAAAGACACATGCAGGAAGAGGTTTGAATTTTGGTGCTGTATTAAAACTGTATTCCTTTATATACCCGGCAGCGGATGACTTCTCTGGTTGCAAATATAGAAGTCTGACTGCATGGAAATATATGGGAAAACTAATTTAATAAATCCTGTTATATTTTCCCTATTTTTGTCTGTGTTACAATAGTGGGTCCTCATATTAATGATGGCAAAAGTTAGACTTCTTGGTTTTGCATAATTTCAGAAAGAGCACATTTTTAATATGGTCACACAGCCCTGGATGTGAGCACAAATATCCCACCCACTGTCTTTTGTTTAGAAGGGGCAGCCAATCAGAGTCACGCTGGCTTTAAAGCAGGGCCGGCTTACAGGGTGAGGAGCTAAAACAGCTTGTTTTACACAAAAGATGAATTGAGGGGCTTCATCAAAGCAAGGAACTTAAACTGTGAATAATGCAAAGCTACTCCAGTAGAGTCTAACAAGAAACTCGTGTAAATGAGCACAATAGATCCCCTTTAATACAACATCATGCTCATTTTGTAAATGATGGTCCACCTGAAAGGCAGAAAGGAGGATTTGCTTTAGGGCAAGCCAGTCTACCTTGTGATTGGGAAGTGTTTATGTATGAGGATACAATGCCCCTTGATTTCTTAGTGCAGGCCACCCTTCCCAGATTCAAAGCATCAGGTACAGCCAAAGTGTTTAGCTCAAGGCGTCAAGACAGGACTAACTAATGTGTAATGGCATGGTGGCCACGTCCATCTTTAATATACAGTTTATGAATAAAATATAGCCAATTAAAATGTGTCATTTGCACCTTTAGTGCTTGAGTTATTTGGATCACATCTATATCTGTTTCCCTCCGATCATCTACACAAATCATTATTTGCTCTCTCACACTCAGACTCCAGTCGACACAGATGCAGGTTAATGCCACAGGAATTTAGGTGTTGCAATAACACTCTGTCAGCCCTTTACAAAACCATAAGGCCGTCTTCAAGTCATGAAATATTCTCTTCTCTTTCTGATGTATTGCGTGCCAGCACATGGGACAGGCAGGCACTAATGTAATTCCTTGCGAGTGGTGCTCATCTCATCTGGGCTCCAGCTTTGAACTTGTGGCTTGGCGGCTTTTCAGAACGAGACAGAAAATGGGGACAGAGGGAGAGAATTGTCCGGCACTGATTCGCTGTAAAAAACTCGGACAGAAGATCATTTCAGTGCCGCTTGGGAAGATCAAAAGCTTAGCTGGCAGAGAGCGAGTGCGAGGGGAGATGGTATCGCCGGGCTCTCATTTCATTCACAGACGAGTGTGAAATGACTTCATCTGTTGTGTGGACTCACACTAGACACCATTATACACTACTGTATCCTGACCCTCCCTTCCTCTCTCACTTTTTCCTGCACGCTGGCAGCTACAGGCCAAAAACCGCCGCAGCATTGTCCTAATAACATATCTGTTAGGTATTGCTTTGTGTATCTATTAGACACGCTGGCAGCTTTTACCTACATTGACAAAACATTAAAAGGGCAGATTCTTTAGCACTAATTGCATTGTAAGAATGTCTTACATAACACCAGCTGGATTCAATGTTAATTGCTTTTTTTTTTTTTTCTTTTACATTAGCTGAAGATCCCAGCCCTTAAGAACACTAAAGGGGAAAATATAGGAATGCTAAAAAGAGAAGATCAAACCTCAAGTCCAGGCCCACAGTAGTTTCAGGCCTGGCAGTGCACATCATTAACAGTCTGCCTCCTGCACTTAAGAAAGGAGGAAGGGGGGGGGGGGCAGCAATTTGCTCAAACTTCTGAGCCTTAAACACTTGAATAATTTACCACTGAAAGTTATAAATCTGCTTGATTATGGCGACAACAAACGGGCTGAACTCTACAGCTGTCTCTCTCTCTTTCTCTCGGCATCGCTGCTAATGGAGATCGCAGCGTACTTTGCAGGCAGTGTGGAGAGGAAATATAGAAGAAAGCGTCATGAGATCATAAGAGTCGACATAACTCAAGGATTTTACCACCTCTTTCTTCTTCTCCCTTCATCCCTTGTCTTCATTTCCTCCTTCATTAAATAAGGAGTCCGGCGCAGAGCCGGACTATAATGCTGTGCGTCGGCCGTGAGAGCTTTCCTTCCTGTTCTGCTCTCCCTCCTCCAGTCTTCCTCCTCTTCTCTCCCTTGAACACCCTGTTTAGCTGTTTAAGCTGATGACACAGAGAATATTGCATGTTGAAAGGCCTTTTCACCACACACACACACACACACACATTGACTTACACTCACACATGCACACACTCTTGCCCAGAGCGAAAGGCCCCAGGCAGTCTTTTTCCCGCTAGCCAGGGGCGATCATTCTGCCTCTATGATACTTTAACTGTGGGATGCCAGGAAACATTAGGCCTTTAAAAACACAGCTACGTTGCAGTGCAGACACTGACAACACACACAGACATACACACACACATACTCAGCTCCAGTCCTATCCATTCCTCCAAGGTCAGAAGACTTTCTGCAATCTTCCTGTGCAGATTTTGAGGTAAATAATTTAGTCCTTGTGTGGTTTTTTTCCTTTTAATCACCTTTTCCAAACAAACAATCAGAACTTAAAATGCATAAAAATATTGATGTTACACCATGCTAACTACTTGCAGGTCATTGCTGACCTGTTTTTCTTTTTACTACAACCTTCGGATGCACTCTAAGTGACACAACTTCAGTGTAAGACTTGAATCAGAAGAGTTTTTTTTTTCTTTGGAGTTGATCGTTTTAAAACCACATTAAGATTTTCTCTACCTGCAGGTGTGCATTTCATCTTGGCTGTGGCTGCTGCAACCACAAAAACTAAACCACAAACAGATGTAAAGAGAAATAACCTTGATGAGACTGTCCTCCTAAGAGGAATGACAGCTGTAGCACTTTCAGCAAATGTCCCAGGTGAATATAGAGCCACAAAGTCTGCAGGGAGTTAGAGGCTGTTTTCATTCACAGGGTGTAAAAAACTGCTGCTTTGTTAAAGCTAGTGGTGTCTCATGGTTACTCCAAAGGTGCCCTTTGGCATTGTGTCCTGATGTACGGTACTGGTTGTGGTATATTCATATATGGATGCTTCATATTATATTTAAATGTACTTGGCACCCTTTAGTGTCATTTTTCAGTTGCAGAGTTGATGATGTTTGTTAATGGTTTCAGTGATTTAATAAAAAGTGCAAAACACAAAACTCTCATGCAGGAACCAAACTGCAGTCGCTCATTTGACAGCCTAGTAGTTTAGACCATCACCCTCACATAGGGTGACCAGATGTCCCTCTTTATGTGGGAATGCACAGCATTTTTGTTCCTTGTCCCCGGGTCTCACATCTTGAGACAATGTCTTACATTTTGACTAGTTCTGCGTCACATGCTCTTTTCTAAGGTCTGGCATTTATCCACTGTATGAAAAGTTTTTGACGAGTATGACGGAAAATACCACAAAGTAAATGAGGCGACAGAGTTTTTGCTTTTTTGTCCAGTTATTTTTCAGTTTCAACAACAACATCAACAACAAAGAACTGAGTGAGAAGATGTCCATGATAAATGGATGGGACAAAAAAACCTACACAAACAAAAAAGTTGTTCAACATCTTAAACAGAGGGTCTGTGTTTGGTTCCTGTTTCTGGTCATTACATTTTTTTCTTCAAGCAATAATAAACCTGTGGACCCTCAGAGGCAGCAGACTGTCATAGCAGATGTGTGATGATAATGTTTTTGTTATTATATTACTTATTACTCTGCACAGAATATCAAAACGTGTTTAATAATGCATACAAAGATAATGAAAGCAAGGAATTACATTCATCTTTTAACAATGACTACAGAAGTGTTGCTAAAACCATGTTACTGAATGACGGAAGAATGATACATGAATAAAGTAAAGAAAGATTTCTTTTTTTAATTATTGTTGAAATTATAGTACATAAAAAAGAGCATCTTCCTAACACCATGAGGCAATGTACTTTGCAGTTTATGACAACAGCGAATTACTAGATACTATACATTTAATGTATGTGGGATTGACTCAAAATTCACACTAATGAATGAACTCCTCCTTTACCTCTTTGACCTGATTTCCATTGACACAGTGCCCGATTGACACAGCTGATTTCTCCTGGGAAGCAGCCTCAATTTTGACAGGTTCAGAACCAGCTGTTACATAATGAGAGCTGGAGTTATTTCCACTGCAAGAAAACAGAAAATCACGGTGAACACAATCTTCAGGCTCCATCTGAAACTCATGTGTGAATGTTTCGTGGTTGGCCCTCCTGTAACCATTTTATTGTTTCCCACTTTGGGGACAGCAGTGCTGGTGGAAACAAGATACTTGGATAGTAATAAAGAATATATAGACTACACTTCCAGCTGTAGCATTGCATCTGTAATTTCTGTCACAGGGCTAACTTGTATAGCTGGGACTTCTTGTCACGATTGAGATAATAAAATCCAACCTGCTGGAATTTTACTGCTTGATATTTTGTAGTCTTGTGGTGAAATGTTTCAGGAATGTCCATAAAGTCAGGAAACTCATCCCTGCGCTCTTCCCACATTTCCTGTCTGCCTCTTTCTGAGCTCGATGGAATAAGAAGAAAAAGGGCCAAACTATTCTGAAATGTAATATACTTCAAGAAGAACGAGGTATTTCATTGATGTAAATTTTTTAGTGATTGTATTTTCATATAACTCTGTCCTGTAGATAATCAGTTAAGATGACTGTTTGTTGTATTTGGCATTATGAACGACTCCAGCCTGTCCCGTCTCTCTCTTCCGCTCGATCCTTGAGCCTCTGAGAACTGCAAAGAGTGGGCTGAGTTTTAATAATAAAACATCTGACATGAGGATTTAGAGGGTTCTGCACTGGAATACTTCCTGTATCCTTGCAATAACTCTCATATTTTGCTCCAAAATCACAGAGAGATTTCTTTGTGAGCAGAGACACAATGAGACAGCAAGAGTCTGGAGCTCCTCTCATATATTAGAATTTAATGAAATGCATATTTTTGTCATTTAGTTTGAAATGCTTCCAAATCTAGGGAAATACCGGGATGACCCATATTTTGATATGCTCGTTATTAGTTTGTTTTCTTTTCATGCATTCTCTCTTCTCTACTTAAGGGTTCAATTCGTTCACTTTGAGTCCTCTGTGCCAAGCTGCTGTGAGGAGAAGCTGTATTTATACGCTGTGCACTGCTTACTATTAAAGCTTTATTACGATCAGTGCTGGATCCAACTCTTGGCATTTTGATAATCCTTCAAATTTGCTTTTACACAATGTAGGCAAAAAGGAAATGATCTATAAAAGTGAGACAAATACGTAAAAAAACATGGTGGGACTGGAAACATTTAGGTTAAAGTTACATTATGAATAATTTCCTTCACATTTCATAAGCTCTTCCTTCATTCTAAATGTGGATAATTAGCTTAGATCCAGCAGTAAAATGGATTGCTGTTCTTTTAGATTA